>NC_133666.1:112234524-112534524 GCF_037893015.1 Macrotis lagotis | reverse complement strand
CATCTATTTCTAAGGAAACAGCAATGAATTCCATCAAAAGCAAAGTACAGGGGCAGCTAGGTGGTGCAGTTGATAGAACAGTGACTCTGAAGTCAGGAGGGCCTGATTTCAAATCCAAACTCAGACAATTAATAATTATCCAGCTGTATGACCTAGAGCAAGTTACCTAACCTCATTGCCTTGCGAAAAACAAACAAAAAAAATAAAGTACAAGCAAAATTTAGAAAGATGCATATTCCTGGCTAAGTAAGAAGGTAAAAGAAATTTAGTTTTAGACATACAATAACAAACTAATATGCTTTTATGATATCCTGAAGGCTATCTATGGACCAAATACCTATGATGCATCTCAATTACTCAGTGCTGGTGAATCCACATTGATTAAAGATATGGACATGATCCTGGAGAGATTGCCTGACTCCTTCTATAATGCTCTTAAGAAACCATCACCAATCAATGCAGAAACCATTGACTATTTACCTTAAGTTGAAGTCAATCAGTACCTAACTGAAGTTCCAACTGGAGAAGAGAATTTGAATGCCATTAGGTTCCTTTCAAATGGCAAAACATCTGGTACTGATTCTATTCCAGCTGAGGTGGGAGGTTTATTGTATATCCAAAAACTGACTGAAATTTTACAGGTTCTATGGCATGAAGAGGTTATCCCCAAGAATTCAAGCATACTTCCATCATCTATCTCTCTATGGATAAAGGGAATAGACTGTCCTGGGACAATCACAGGAGTATTTTTCTTTTAGTCATTGATGGTAAAATTCTTGCCAGAGTCCTTTTCAATAGACTGATCCTTCATCTGGAAGATGATGACTTCCCTGAGAACCAGTGTGACTTCAGAAAGGGTTGAGGAACAGTTGATATGGTGTTTGCTGCTTGACAACTCCAGGAAAAATGCCAGAAACACAACAAAGGTCTGTATACAACATTTGTAGATCTTTGATTCCATCAGTTCTGAGGGTTTATGGAAAATTAAGACAAAATTTAGTTGCCTGGAGAAGTTCATCAATAATGTATGTCAATTTCATAATGGCATACTTGCCCAGATTATGGATAGTGGATGATGCTCTCGAGATTTTCCAGGCACCAAAGGAATGCAAAAAAGATGTGTTCTTGCTCCCATGCTTTTTAGCATGATATTTTCAGTCATATTATCAAGTATCATCACTGAAGATGAACATGACTTCAAGGTAAACTACTACACTGATGGTAAATTCTTCAACTTGAAAAGATTATGAGCCAAGACCAAAATAGAGGAAGTGCATTATCCTCTGTTTGCAGGTGATTGTGCATTCAATGCAGCCTCTGAAGCTGAGATGCAACAAAGTATGAGTCAGTTCTCTGCTGCTTTTGCTAATTTTGGTGTAACAATTAACACTAAGAAAACACGGGTGCTCCATCAACCAGAACCACACCATCCATATATGGAACCATCAATTACAACAAATGAAGAAGTTTTGAGTAGTGGGGACAAGTTTACTTACCTTGGGAGTGTTCTTTCCAGGGAGGTACACTTTGACACACCCATTGCCAAAACTAGTTCAGTATTTAGGAGACTCCAAAAGAAAGTTAGAAGAGAATTGAAGATCTATAGAATCATTGTCCTGATCTCAAAGCTATATACTTGTGAAATCTGGATAGTCTACTAGCACCATGTCAGGAAACAGAATCACTTCCATTTAAATTGTTGTAGGTAGATTCTGAAGATCACCTGGCAGGATATCAGTCACTGAGGTCCTTTGTTGAGCTAAACTACCCAGCATTCCAACATTACTACATAGAGTACACTGCAACAGACCGGTTGTGCTGTTAGAATGCCTGAAGTACACTTACTAAAAAGACTATTCAATGGAAAACTCATACAGGGCAAATGCTCACAAGGGGAGGGGGTCAGAAGAAGCAATACCACTGGGTCACCTGGATTCCTCTAACAAATGAAGTAAACTTGGCTCTGTAGAGATTGTATTGAATTTCAGTCAGCTCCACACTGAATTGAACACTATGGAAGGTAAGTTTATGATCCTTTTCCCCTTTCTCCCACTGCAAAGACCCTCTGAAAGTACTGTAGACCGTCTGCCTCTGCAGAGACCTCTGAAAGTACTATAGATGACAAGGGATATCCTACCTTATCCTACCATCTTCTATATTGAGCTCTGTGGAATCAAGTAATGTGTACCACTAATGACTCCATTATTTGACAATTGTTAAAATTGTCCTTTATTTACTATGCATCCTGTGTCTTTAATAAAGTAGTCTGATTTCCACTGTCCCTCTATACCCTGAAATTCCTAACATGTGCAAGGGGAGTATGGGAAAGAGAAATTGAACAGATGCTCATCTAATAGACAGATGTAGGTCTTTAACTAGGATTTAGTTGTCATCACGTATTTACTGTTTTTATTATATGCTAAGCACTTTCCGTTTCAAGTCCAGGAATGGAGTATTCCTTTGGAACTGATTGTGCAGCATGGGAAAACTTATACAGGGTGAGCACTCACAAGGGGGTCAGAAGAAGCAATACCAGTACACCTTGAAGGTCTCTCTTAAGATCTTTGGAATTGATTGTGCAGCATGGGAGGTACTGGTACAAGACCTAGCATATTATACCCTCATCAATGAGGGTGCTGGACTCTATGAGAAGGGCCAAATTGAAGCAATTCAAAGGAAACATGACAGGTAAGTTTAGAGTACTCACCCCAGGTGTTCACATGGACTCTATGTTCCCTACCTGTGGTAGAGCATTCCAAGTTTATATTAGGCTGATTAGTCACAGTTGGACACACTGTAATTTGTCTCAATCATAGTGATGTCATTTTGGTCTTCTTCAATAATGGACAAGAACCAACCAACTAACTCTGGATTTCCCTCTTTCTTCCCTCATTTTTAATTTTCTCTTTCCTTTTTCTCTGATCCCTCCTCACAATGTTCCTTTTCCCTTTTATTTTTTTTCAATTTTAACTTTAACTTTATTTTTACTTTTGCTTTTGCTCTCTCCTTCCTTTTTATCAGTCCCTTCTTCCTTTTTCTTGCCCCCCCCCCCCCACTACCCTGTAGGGTAGGACCACTTTTTTAAACCCAGTTGGTAATATGTTATTCTCTCTTTGGGCCAAATCTGTTGAGAGTAGGATTTCCTCAATGCACTCATGCTCTTTTCTTTCCCTCTGCTGTAATAGGTCTTTGTGTCTCTTCATGTGGTGTTTTTATCCAATAATTCCTAGCCTTTTCCTAGTATAATTCTTCTTTTCATGTCTTTATTGTTTTAAAACTCTCTTGTACCTACAGCCCCTCTGTCAAAATATACTACTTTTATTTGTCTTGATAGAATTATCTTTCTCAAGGGCTGATAGATTAATTGAAAAGCAACATTGCCTCATAGTCACTGTCCCTTCTACCATTGCATTAGAAATGCACTTCCCAAGAATCATAAAAACATCAAATTATAATCAATTTATACCACACCCTGTACCTTCTCTAAATATAAAATCATTATATACTAAAGTATCATGTAAAGCAAAATCACTTCAAGTACTACACCCCTCTTTAACTAAAGTTTGGAGTAAGGCAAGATCACTTTATATTCTATTTATTTATGTCCAGTCCTTCTAAGCACACTGTCTCCCTCTGTCCCAGTAAAAATACAACCCTAATAATAAACATCACTTCATAATTCATTTGTACCCAATACCCAATCACTCCAGTTATAATCAAGCCTCCTTAGCTAAAGTGTTGGCTAAAGGCTCAATATTTCCATAATCATTTTATACTCAGACCCTCTCTCTAATTATATTTCTTTTTGACTATCTTATGAAAAATACAATTCGAAAGAGTCACAAGTATTATTGTTCCTTGCAGGGATGTGCACAGTTTATTGTTTTTACCTTTTTCCATTGAGCTTTTTACACATCTCTTGTATTTGAAGACTGAATTTTTTGTTTGGTTCTGGTCTTTTTACCAGAAAATTTTAGAAGTTCTCTACTTCATTGAAAACCCATCATTCCCCCTCAAAGAATCTGCTGAATTTTGCAGGAGGGTTAATTTTTTATTGTAATCCAAGGTCCTTTACATTCTCCCCCTCCTCCCCCAAGGGACTGTTGTGTGTAGGAGTACTAAGTAGTCTTCTGTCCTGGAGTACCTTTGTTTGACTTGTAATTAGAGAATGCCTTAGGATTGGGAGTGAAAAGGGGTATTTAAGCACTTGCTTGGGGATGAATAAATGGAGAACTTTCCATCTTTGTCTCCTGCCTCTTCAATGGTCTTCTGAGTAAAGGATAAACTAGGATCACAATAGCTCCCCCCCTCCCCAAATATCATATTCAGACTTTCCATCTTTTAATGTTGAAGCTGATTTGTCTTGTGAAATTCTGTTTGTGATTCCTTGATATTTAAATTGCTTCTTTTTGGTTGCTTTGCAGTAATTTCTTTTTGTTAGCTGATGCCCCGACCCGCGGGGCAGAAAAGTGGGGTGTCGAGGAGGACCCAGCCTGAAATGGAATGGGTGAGAATAAGGAGAGTGAGACCCAAGGATGGTGGATAAGGTCTGAGTTTATTTGAGAAAAATACCTGCTTATATTTTGTAGAGAAGGAACAAGGGGATTAGCTTAGGGGTGGAGTTGGTATGCCTTGGCCTGAGAGAAGGGATAGTCTGTGGTCAGTTTGTTCTTGATAATGGAGGGTGACCTTCCTTTATCTTGGCCCTTAGTATGCCTGGAATTTTGTTTGCTCCTTTTATCTTATCTGACAGGGGGCTTCTTGGCTCCTGGTATGTCTGGAATTTATTTGCTCTTTTTATGGGGGCTTCTTGGCCCCTGGCATGTCCCCCTTTTTTATTTTAAATTTATGGGCAGGATCCCTGTCTTAGGCTGTGCAACTTGGTTTTCATGCTTGGTATCCATGACCAGGAGGGGACCTTAGCAAGGTCCTTGTTATCTCCTGTAGGATCTGATGTTCCCAAGTCATGGAGTTGCACTAAATCCCGTCATTGGGTATCACTGCAGCCCTTAGGGGGTGCCTTTCCTTGAGCAGATGCGTGCATACCAAGGTGGGCGAGGTGTAAGAGCAGCGAACCTCAAGGGTTCCATTTGGGGGTCCTCACAGGACCCTTGGCTTTTCAATTGGTGATATAAGACCGAAACTGGTTTTCCAAGGGCTGAGTCAATTTGGGATTTGATAAAGTTGGTCAGTCTCCTGAAGGCCCATGGTCCAAAAGAAATTAGAATTAGGAAGCCAATTAATGGGCCTAGAAGGCTTGGGAGCAGAGTAGAGAGCCAGGGGGATGTGGAAAACCAATTTTTATACCATCCCTCACCTTTCTCTCTCTCCCTTTTTCTTTTTTCCAGGCTATCCTTAACCCTTTGCAGACTGTCTTCTACCAGGCCAAGTTTATCCTTAAAAAAACAGCATTCTTCCTTTAGTGCCGCGCAGAGTCCCCCCTGTTGTAAAAATAACAAATCAAGACCGCGTCTATTTTGTAATGCTACTTCAGCTAGAGAGGCAACAGAATCTTTTAGGTGTTCTAGCCCTGCTTGAAGTTCTGAGTTAGGTGAGGAAAAAGGGAGACAAGGACACAATAGTCCTTTTTCTCAAGGAATTGTTTGGTGTCCACAAAGGTGGTTAGTTCTGAGGAGCAGGCAAGATAGGTATTAGGAGGGGCTACAGCATATCTATAGGAAATATTAATAAGGGTACTTTGGTTACATACTGTGTCTAGCTGAAGAGTGGGGGGAGCATTTGTGGGCCAAGGAAACAATTTCCCTGACCGGAGATTTTTGCAAGAGTGAGGCCTTGGGATTCCCCAGTGCCCCATCTGAGATCATCTGTTCTGTTGGAGTATGTGATGTTCCCGAATTGAGCAATACCTTCATAGAAGGGAGGGGAAGAGGAATAGCAGATCCAGCATTCTTCCAATGAAGAATTCTGTATCTGGGTCAAAGCTTGTACAGAGGCATTAATGAGGTGATCCAGTACCCAGTTCCTGTCATCTCACAATCCCATTTTTACAATAGAAGTCCCCCGTTCTACCACATTGTGGGGCTGATGAGCGATGGTATCCTGAGCAAACATAAAAGGAGAGGGTCCCAAGCCTCTCTTTTCTATCTTGAGAGCCACAGCCTGTCATGCGATCATCGGACCCCCATACTGCGTCCCATCCACTGTTCCATTCGGATAATCGACAAAGATCTGGGTACAGGGGAAGCCAGGGTGTCGTGGAGTCAACTTTCGAGGTACTCCAGATGCAGAATCCTTGAGCATCTTCGACTGACCCAAGTGTAGTTAAGTAGTTGGTATGAGCAGGACAGCGAAAGGAGCAGGCACAGGACTAGTGCCTTCATGCTGGATCTTTTATCTACAAGAGAGCACAGAGGGGGATTCCTCAGGGGGTTCCCTGGGTGGATTATGTGATTTTACTAGACGCTCGGGTAGCCATCTAGCATTTTGAGCTGATGAATCATAAATACAGGCATGTCCTTTACCCCAGATAAGGACTGGGTCAGGTCCTTGCCATTTGTTGGAGATGGGATCTCTCCACATAGCCTGTGCATAGTTGTGTTCAGTAGTGGGATGCCAAAGGAGATCTGCTGCAGATTTGGCATTAGCATCAAGGGAGAGGAAATTGAGGACAAAGAGGGCATGGTTAAGAATAGTTTTAGCATTGTTAATCTTGGGGTAGAGTGTCTCTGACCCTTTCTGTAATTTAGTAATCATGTTTTTGAGCGTTTGGTGGGCTCTTTCTACAATGCCCTGTCCTTGAGGGTTTTTCATAAGCTCCCTTAGAAGTTTTATAGGTAGTTGAAGCAATGGTTTGACAATGATCAAAAAATTCAGCCTTCCAGGTGAGGAACTGTCCTCGTGTAAGTACTGCCTGGATGACCCTGAGCCACTTGGAGGGGAGAAGATATCCCCCACAGGAGATGGCTTCTAGTGTGGAGAGAGTAAAAGGGGCATTAGGCCCCAGGGACAGGAAGGCAGAGGCAGTTAGGTATGGAGAGGGAGCGGAGGCTAGGGGCCAGTCTGGGTTATTATATCTAGCAGCTTCTTCCTCAAATTCTGCCTCATCGCCTGGGTCTGGAGGCTCTGAGTCTGGGTCCATCTCTGGACTGGACTGGAGATTCTTATTTCTTGTAAACACTGGGCAGGTTATGGGCTCCTCTGCTGGTGTTATCTCAGAAGGGAGAGGAGGATAGAGGGATTTGCTTGGGGGGATTTCAATAGCTGCTGAGGGAGATCTAGCTGGAGTTTTAGGGGGTTTCGCTTCCTCTTCTTTCAAAGACTTTATAGAGGCTGTACGCGAAAGAGGGCAAAGGCAGGACTCTGCAACTGAAAGAAGCTGTTTTTTTGTGGGGTCCCTGGTTGCGCTTTCCACTATGTCTCTTATAAGACCCCAGTAAGAAAGGGCTGAAACAGGGACGGCATCGGGTCCTTCTATTTTCAATTTCTGATTAAGATCTCTTCCTACTTTCTGCCATTTGCCTGGGTGGATCTCAGGTCCTGTTACCAGAAACCACGGGCACAATTCATCTATAAAAAGGAAGAATCTAACAAGATCCTTTTTCTTTACTTTAACTCTCCTGTCTTTAAGTGCCAGTTTAAGGTCCCGTATAAAGACCTGTTCTTTAGACAGCTTGGAACCCATGAGAAAAGAATGAGGCAGACGTCACTTACCTGTTCGTGGGGCTCTCCGGAGCGATCAGAGGGGGTCGCGACGATTCTTCTTTACGGGGTCTGCCTGGCAAGAGTCCGTGCCTCGAGCCACACGATGGGCGCCACGTGCCCCGACCCGCGGGGCAGAAAAGTGGGGTGTCGAGGAGGACCCAGCCTGAAATGGAATGGGTGAGAATAAGGAGAGTGAGACCCAAGGATGGTGGATAAGGTCTGAGTTTATTTGAGAAAAATACCTGCTTATATTTTGTAGAGAAGGAACAAGGGGATTAGCTTAGGGGTGGAGTTGGTATGCCTTGGCCTGAGAGAAGGGATAGTCTGTGGTCAGTTTGTTCTTGATAATGGAGGGTGACCTTCCTTTATCTTGGCCCTTAGTATGCCTGGAATTTTGTTTGCTCCTTTTATCTTATCTGACAGGGGGCTTCTTGGCTCCTGGTATGTCTGGAATTTATTTGCTCTTTTTATGGGGGCTTCTTGGCCCCTGGCAAGCTGAGAATTCTGAATATTTCCTGGAGTCATCTTTCTGCAAGTGATCAGTAGATTCTTTCATGGACATTTGTCTTCTCCTTCTAGGAGATTAGGGCAATTTTCCATGTTGATTTCCTGAATGATATTTTCCAGGCTCTTTTTTTTTGATTGAGGCTATTCAGTAATTCATAAATTATCTATTTTCCAAAATAGTTTGCTTTTCCTAAAATATACTTTACATTTTCTTCAATTTTTTCAACTTTTTGATTTTGCTTGATGAAATCTTGGTGACTCGTGGAGTCTTTAGTTTCCATTTATCCAATTCTAATTTTTAAGGTTTCATTCAGTTAACTTTTGTGTTCCTTTTTCCAATTGGTTAATTTTACTTTCAAATTATTTTTTTTTACTTTTAAAGTTGCTTAATGTTACTTTTTGATGAGTTGAATTTCTTTTCCAGTTGATCATTTTCACTTATAAAGGAATTGATTGCTTCAGTCAATTTTTCACAATTCCCCAGCATGACTCTCATTTATTTTCATTTTTCTTCTTTCTCTCTTTTTTGCTTTTTAAAATTCTTTATGAGCTCTTCCAAGAATTTGGATTTGAGGTCAATTTGAGGTCAATTCATAAACGCTTTTGAGGATTCACATGCAGGCAATTGTCATTGCTTTCTTCTTCTGAGATGAAATCTTGATCATCTCAATCAGAATAGTAACTTTCTATGGTTAGCCCTCTTTATCTTTCTTTTTTCTTTGCTCATTTTGATAGTTGAGTTCTGCTCTTTTGGTACAGGGAGTATAGTGCCAAGTTTTTTGTGCTGGGGTTGGGTTCTGTTCTCCGACATTGCTTGCAAAATTGTTGCCTTTGCAGCCAGATTTTGGTTATGCAGAGGGTTATTTAATCCTTTATTCTAAGAATTGATCTATTGGTTGTTGCAAACCAGTACTGTCTGTTGCCTCAGTGTTCCCAGGATTCAGATTTTGTCTAGGTTTAGGACCCTCCCTGCTGACTGTTGGAACATTTGAAGAACTGGGACCTGAGCTGGCTTTTCTGCTCTCCTGCTTATGCTGGATTAAATTTACCCTTTACCCACTAAGAATAAAACCTTTACTGAAGATTCTCCATATCTTGAATTGAGAACTTGTTTTGCTTTTTTTTGGTGGCATCTGTAGCTTTAAGTCTGTGTAGAAGTTTCATTTAAAGTTGTTTTGGGAAAAGTTTCAGGAGTTTCTTAGCTTCACACCACCATCTTGGCTCCATCCTTCACAATCTGCTTCTTAAACTTCATTTCAATATAAAATTTCATAAAGACTGAACATATTCTAACAGTATAATTTTTGTAGTGACCGTTGTTCAATACATTCTTCCTTTAGTAAAAAATGCTTTGATTGAGATATCACTATAATGCATATTTTCTTATTGATATAATTTATACTTTTCCTAATAATAATGTTTGTCCTCCATTTTTGAACAAGGCCATGACATCAGGGTGGTGATGCCATGACAAGCACATGAATTGAATTTGAGTGAGGGAGAACAGTGCTGAGTGACCAGACTCGCTCTCTCTCTCCTCCAGGGTCATCTGGGTCCAGTGGTCAGATATGAATCAGCAAGACTGGAGATGACCCTGAATGCAAGGCAATCAGGTTGACTTGTCCAAGGTCACACAGATAGTACGAAGTGGCTAGATTCAAACTCCTGATCTCGGACTCCAAGGTCAGTGCTCTATCCACCGTACTACCTAGCTGCCATAATATACTTTTTCTGCTATATTAATAAATATAAAATAAAATTTATGTAAAAAGAATATTAGAAGCAAATTATATATAAGGTATGTATGAACACAATATAATATTCTATATGTATATGTATATGTTTATATATATGTATATATATACATATATATAGTATAATACATATTTAAATGTGATATATATAGGTAGTGTAGTAGAGTGCTGACCTGGAATCAAGAAGACTCATCTTCCTGAGTTCAAATTTGACCTTCGACGCTTGCTAGCTGGGTGACCTTGAACAAGGCATTTAACTTTATTTGCCTATTAATATAATCTGGAAAAGGAAATGACAAATCACTTCACTATCTTTGCCAAGAAAACCCCAAATGGCCAGGTGGTGCACTGGCCATATCTACAATTATTACTATTATTTTTTAATTTTAATTTTAAATTTTCTCTCCCCTTTATTGCTCAAGCAAGTGTACATTTTTTGGGGAGAGGGGGTATTTTGTTTACTCTTAAACAATAATATTTTATTAATGTATAAAAACATTATTTGTACAAAATGAGAATAAATAAATAAATAAATAAAGCATTAAATATTTAAAATAAAAAAAAGTAAATCCCAAATGGTGACACAAAAAGTTGTATACTACTGAAAAACTAACTGGAAAACACACACACATGCACATACATGCACATGCCCACAGAAATATGTGGGGTGGGGCAAGGGGGAGGGGAGAGAGAGAGAGAGAGAGAGAGAGAGAGAAAGAGAGAGAGAGCAGTAAACACAGCATATAAATGTGCTTATTCCTTTATCTCTTTTCTTACTTGATTATGCCTGTGAATCTCATTCTCTACTTCTAGAGTATCATATCTTTGCAAAGAGATGAGAAGCAAACTTCTTTTTCTGAAGGTATAATTCGTCATGATGCTGATAAGAGCCCTTACCACTTCAACAATTATAATGGTCATTATATGATTTCTCTGGCTTAGTTCATTTAATTTTGCATTAGTACATATATTTATTTCTAAATTTCATTGACAATATCCTTTTTGTTTTTTCTTATGGTACAGTAATATTCAACACATTCATGAATCATATTTAGGCAGTCATTCAAGTATTTTGTTTCCTGTTAGCTACAGTAAATAACATTGATATAAATATTTTTGTATGTGCTACCTTACCTCTTTGAGGTATATTTCTAGCAAGATATGTCTGGCTTAAAGGATAATCATAGTCTTGGAGTTGAGGGTTACATATCATTCTAATTTGTATGAACCAATTGACAGTTCCACCAGTAGTACCTTGCTATGCTTATTTTCCTGAAGCCCATCTAGCATTTTTTTAATTTCCATTTTTGTCATCTTTTGCTAATCTGAAGCCCATGAGTTGTTTTTTCAGAAATTTAAAAATTTGCATTGCCATTATTATTTTTCATATAGATTGTGGATAGGTTTTATTTCTTTTTTCAAAGACAGTCTATTCATATACTTTGCCCTTTTGTCTATAGCTTTTGGTATTATACATGTTGTGATAATTCCCCAGACTTTTATCAGAGAAATTTACCACAAAGATTTTGTTTTGATTAAATTTTTTCCTTATACTTTAGGTTGCATTGATTTTATTGGTACAAAAAATTTTGATTTTATATAATGAGTATATATATAATGAGTATAAACTTCATTTATCTTATGATAATTAGCTTGTTTAATCAAGAACTCTTCATGAAGTTGTATCTCCTAAGGTATCTCCTTTAAATTATTTATGATATGATGTAATATGCTTACTGCATCTATATACATGAAATTTACTGTGGTATATGATGTACCATATTGGTTCAAAGCTAATTTATGCCATATTGCTTTCCATTTTTCCTAGAAATTTTTGTGAAATGGAATATTTACTCCAAAGTTCATGTTCTTGAGATTTTTCAGCATAATGTGTCTAAGTTTGAATACTTCTGGGTCTCATTTGTCCATTCCGGTTCACTGATCAACTTACTGCATTATAGAATATACAATTATATATTGTATATGCTATATATCTTAAATAATTGTTGAAAAATTCAAGCAAAATTATTCAAATAGCTAAATAGATAAATAATGAATAGATCATAAGACCTGTGATTTCAGTATCACAGTAGTCAAAGACAGATTTCCTTTATCTAATGAAGATTTGCACTTTCTCTGAAACTTGTTTTTTTTAGAACAATGGAAAATGATTTTTTGCAGATAATGGTCTTCCTGTTTGAGGCACAGCTCTTTCCACTCCCTACCTAACTCTGATATGTATGTATATATGTGGATATAATACCTTTTTTCAATAAATAAGAAAACTCTCAGTGGAATGGCAACACAAATAATGACTGGCCAAGTCAGGATGTTAACATAATTCTTTCTGAAATCAGAACTATATTCACCACATCACTAGAAATGTCAGTTATTTTACAAGTTAAAAAATTGTAGAAGCTGGGATTCTTATCAATCATGTACTATGCTTACTTATTATGTGTTGCAAGTGGTCACGGATAAAAACGATCACTAAAGATTAAATATTCATGTAACTCAGAGTAGCATAATGGTAAAATACTATATCTATTGTTTTAGAAGGTCAATGTGGCAAAGTGGGTACAGAAAAGGCTTCCTATTGAAGAAGACCTGGGTTCAAGTACTTTCTTGACTCATACTATTTCCCTGGGCAAATCCATTAACATCTTATTAATTTAATCAATTTTCTGAGACTTTAAATTACAGAATTGTATATTATTAGAGTTTATTAATATAAGGAACTTTCTCATCAAGAATTACCCACACAAATAAAATAATGGCTCTGATTAAAAGTAATATCATGATTTTAATAATGTATTCTGAAGAGAGTTTAAATTTGAAGTACAAATACCTAACAAATTGCAGTATACAAAAGACCAAAAAATTCTCTTTCCTTTAATTTTAGGAATTTAGAAAATATATTGCATTATTAAATTACCTTCAGCATTTTGGGGGGGGGGATCACTTAACCTTAACTTCAGACTTTTTCATTCAGTGTCAGATAAAATTAGTGGTCTGTTCTTATGAGTGCCTATTTTTTTTTCTCTCTCTACTCTTCTTCACCCCACCCTATCTTCAACAAAATAAAAAAAAATGTTATTTGGAAGCAAACTGAATTGCAGTTGATGAACATAAAAACAAGATTTATGGCAATGCTTTTGTATTTCCTGAAGACAAAAATTTGGAAAATACAGACTTTATTATTTGGCAGATGTGAGAGACTTTTAGCTCTTTTGTGGGGGAAAAAAGTCTCAATTTTAAAACATGCAGTGAAGAAGAGGAAGTTAGATAGCTAAATGAAATGTCATAGAACACTGTCTCGGGCAAGAAGGTCTTGCTTCCAGAAATAAACATCTTTCAATGACTGTTTCTACAGACAAGCCATTAAGCTTGACGATTTGTACTTCCTCAAGAGAGTCCCTGATTGCACTGCTTCGAGTAAGTGGCAGCTTATCCAGCTGTTCTTAAAAAAAAAAAAACCAAAAAAAAAAAAAAAACCTGCTGCCCCCATAATGAGTTTCAGATACTTTTTAGGCTTTTGCTTTTGTGTTTCTTGCAACTTGGAGATTTTCCTGACCTTTCAAAATTTAAAGTATGCCCATTACCCTAGTGCTGCCAGATTCAATTCAACCAAGATTATGGGGTGCCAGATATGCTAAGTGCTAGCAATATAAATACTTAAATAATTCA
Organism: Macrotis lagotis; assembly: GCF_037893015.1. NCBI lineage: Eukaryota > Metazoa > Chordata > Mammalia > Peramelemorphia > Peramelidae > Macrotis > Macrotis lagotis. The sequence continues at coordinate 112,520,914 of NC_133666.1, read as the reverse complement.
CAATCTCAGCAATCTTTTATTAGCCAATGAGAAAATGTATACAAAAATAAATAATGTATATATGTGCAAAGATTTATATGTATTTATATATGTAGATATGTGGATATATAGATATGTATATAGATATAGATAACTTAGTATCAAAAGAGTTTATTTTTTATTTAATATTTATTCTCATTTCGTACAAATGTTTTTTATACATTAATAAAATATTCTTGTTTAAGAGTAAACAAAATACCCCCCTCCCCCCAAAAATTATAGACTTGCTTGAGTGATAAAGTAAAGGGGAGAGAAAAAATTAAAATGAAAATTAAAAAATAATAGTAATAATTGTAGGTATGGCCAGGTGGCACAGTGGACAGAGCACCAGCCCTGGAGCCATGAGCACCCGAGCCCACATCCCGCCCCATACACCCAACAATCACCCAGCTTTGTGACCCCATGCAAGCCACCCCAACCCCACTGCCCTGCAAAAACCAAAAAAAAGAAAAAAAGACCCAAAATAAAATAAAATAGTAATAATAGTAATAGGGGCAGCCGGGTGGCAGACAGAGCACTGGCCCTTGAGCCAGGAGCACCCGGGTCCAAATCCAGCCTCAGACACCCAATGATCACCCTGTTATGCGGCCCCAGGCAGGCCGCCCAGCCCCATTTGCCCTGCAACACCCCCCAAAGTAATAATAATAAAAAATATGCTTCAGTCTGTGTTCCAACAACACTAACTCTGTCACGGGTGGATCACATTCGTTATGATAAGTCCATCACAAAAGTTACTTCCATATTTTTCCACCATTGCCATTGCTGACTGCAAATCCCCCCCTTCGTACTTCTCCACTACCATGTACTATATTTTCTCTCTCCTTTCACTGACTCTGCTGTAGGGTTTCTTAAGGAATATATTTAACACTAAGATAGAGGACTGATGAAGAAGAAATACTTTCAACATCAAGAAGAATACATTGCATTAGAATGTAAGCAAAATGTTCATAGTACCTGTATACAGTTGTCAATATAAAATATATAGAAATGAATTCAAAATAATTGTTGAAGCACTGGACAATGGAGGAATCAGGAAATGTGTCACTTAAGTTAAAACTTGGAAAGACCAATGGGTTCCAAGTGATCTAAGTGGAAAGGAGAGTAATCAAAGCATGGTAGTTAACTAGTTGTTTTCTAGAAAAGAGGGTTTGTGAAGGAGGTCTATTTAGTATGGATGGATCAGAAGCAAAATCAATCTGTCAGGAAATGTTGGATCCAGATTATGATAGGTTTTAAATGCCAAATAAAGTAATTTATATCTTAGAAGCAATAAGGGGTTACCGAAGCAAACTGAGAAAGGGACATAGTCAGATATGATTATTAGTATTACCATTTTGGCATATGTGTGAAGGATGGATAAGAAAGTAGAAAGATAAGGCAAGAAGACCAAATAAGAAACTATTTTAATAAAGAGGTGTGATGACCAGAAATAGGTGACCATATGATTAGGTAGAAAACAATAGATACAAATAATCAAAAAGATGCAAATTGGGAGCTAAAATTAATATGACAAGTGGTTGGTGATGAGGTGGGTGATAAAGAAAAAAAAAGACTTTTCAACCTGGGTGATTGGGTAATATTGCTGATTTTGGGATGCCTATGGAATGTCCATATATATATATATGTATATATACATATGTACCCCTATGTAAGTACATATATATATATGTATATATATATATATATGTATATACACCTATTTCAATAAACAATTCATGACCTATAAGTGGAGCTTAGGAGTTAGAATATAGATGTAGGAGTAATAGGTAAAATATCCATCATAACTGATAATAACCATATAAGCTGACCAAGAGAAATAACAGAAGAAGAAGAAGAAAATGGTACCCAGAGCATTGAAATGTATCATCCCATAGGGAGCATGCTTTTGGATGGTGCTCTTCCACAGAAAACTAAGAAGACACAGGTAGGCAGGTAAAAGAAGAGTCAGATAAAGGCACTGTCACTAAAATTTAGACAGGGGAGAGATTCTCCCTGAGTTCAGGTTTCCAAGATCAAATTCTGCAGAGATCAAAAGGAATTCATCAACTGAGGAGTAACAAGAGAAGCAGAAAAGATCACAGTTACTAAAATTCAGAGGTTGGGGAAGCGATTTTCTAGAATTTGAGGGTGATTAACAGTATCAAATACTTTGGCAGTCAGTAGGAATGTGTTCTGAGAAAAGGGTTTTGTGTTTAGCATTTAAGACAACCTATAGAAAACACCAGTTTCAATGGACTGATAAGGTCAGAAACTATATTTTAAGTTTCTGAGAAATGAATGGAAGGCCAAAAATTAAAAGTAATAACTGTAAATGTCTTTTAGAGAAATTTTGTTGCAGAGAGTAGAAGAGATAAGAAGACATCTTTAGAGGATGGAAGGGCCAAGTGAAAGGGTTTTTTTAATTATTATTTTTAATGTGGCAGAGATTTGGACACATTTGTTGATAAAAGTCAGGGGACAAGCGGAAAGTAGGAAAACAAGATCAGAGAAATCTCTGTATGTCACACTATAACAAAAAGAATTGAAGACATCTCTTTTACATCTTCTCCTGTCCTTTCCTTTCTTCTAGTCAATGATAAGTTCAACCATTGTTATTCAGTTATACCCCATTTATGTACCTAGTCTCCTCCTATCTTCTCTAGTAGATTCTCTCTTCCATGAAAATCTCTAATCTTTAAACTCTCCTTAATAGGACTTCAGACTGAGTAATTGAAAAAAATCAGTAATGGTCATAGAGAATGGACATTAAAATGTATCTCCATCCTTTTGTATCATGGATGGGGGCCTATGATATTAGAATGCTGTATATATTGTTTTTGCTAAACTGTTTTTCCTGTTAATAGGAGGATTAAATTCTGGTGCAAGAGAGGTGTGGATATCCAGAAATAAGAATAGTTTGAAAACAAAAAGATATAATAATTTAATTAATTATATATTTTAATAGCAATTGAATAGTTTTTAAAACAAATTATTCCTAGAAATTAATGTTTTTTCAAAGTCATTTGAAATCCATAAAGTTAAAGATGAAGTAATTACTTTGTATGAGTCTTTGGAAAAATGGGAGAGAGTAGGGTACTGCGATAATACCAGTGAGGACAGATTTTTTTCTTTAAAGAGGTAGATAAGATTGCCTAAGCATGGAGAAGAGGAGATTCTCAAAAACAAAATAGATTCATCACAATCAAGAAGAGAGGTGTGTCAAAAGAGGATTTGAGTAGTATTCTGAAGTTCTAAAAGCAATTCCAAAGAAAACCAGTGACATTAATGTTCTTTTAAATTGTAAGCTAAATAGACAACCAGTAGGACTGTTTGATTATCATATTAACAAAAATACCTTGAAAGATGAAAAGGAGATAACAGAAATAACAGTGCGTTTTTTATTTCAATCTTTTTTTTTAGGTTTTTTCAAGACAAATGGGGTTAAGTGGCTTGCCCAAGGCCACACAGCTAGGTAATTATTAAGTGTCTGAGGCCTGATTTGAACTCAGGTACTCCTGACTCCAGGGCCAATGCTCTATCCACTGTGCCACCTACCCACCCCATACTTCAATCTTTTTAAAGAAAGATGTCAGAGATATTCTAATTGCAGCTTGTTCTGAAGCAATGTTCTGAAGTGTGTGTGTGTGACGCTTTAATTTAATTCAATAAGTACTTATTAAGTGCCCATTACTTTCAAGGCACTGAACTGTGTACTAGAGATAGAAAGGCAAAAAATGAAATAGTCCCTGTCTTCAAGGAACTTAGATTATGTTGTGTTATATAATATGTGCACAATACAAAGACATATGTGCCACAACAAATCATTGTCTTCTCTTTTCCTCCTACTTCTAACTACTGAATATCTCTTCATCCACAGGTTCAGGGCAAAATTAGTTGGAGCATATGGAGAAAGGGAAGGGCATAGACATTTATATGGTGGAAATTATGTCTACCTCACAAAAATCCTGTGAAGTAGGTACTGGTGTCCCCATTTTACAGTAGTGGAAACTCAGACAAACAGAGTTAAGTGATTTGCTCTGCAATGAGTCACCAGTATAAGAAGGAGGGTTTTGGGAAATAACTGCCTCAAACCCACAGGTACATTGTTTCCTTCACCCTATTTTTCTTGCCAATGGCAGTGAAACATATAGCCAAGAATTTTATTTTGTTTTTTTTCCAAATCCAAATTATGGAAAATTTTTTTTAACATTCATCCATATGCCTATGTATATTTCTAAGTTACAAAATTTCCTTCCACCATCCCTTCCCACCACCCTTGCCTCAGCAGCTAACAGTCAAGTTAATATTGCATTTACACATTTGTGTTACACATGTTTATAGGTTAGCCATTTTCATTATGAGGAATTAGGATTAAGAGAAAGAAATACATAAAAGAATTTTTTTTAAAAAGTGAATGTAGTGTTCCTCAGATTCTGAAGGATTTTTATTTTGTTTTGTTTTTCTTTCTCTGGATGGGGACAAGAGAGTTTTATGTAATATTTCTTAGACTCATCCACACATCTAATCAAAATCTAGAACAATAGACTTGGAAACAGGGAGTCCTGTGATAGAATGTCCCTCTGGAGAAAATCACTTAATGACTCTAATTCTCAGGTTCTTCAGTTGTAAAATGAATAAAATAACCTATCTCCCAGATTTGTAGTGAGAATTAAATAAGAAAATATTTGGAAATTACCATGCAAACCATGAGATTCTAGCTTAGTTTTTGTTATTATCCACATAAAATTCACTTTTAAAATATCTTTATATTTAGTCTCATTATGTTATTTTTATTATTCATATTATCTTTTAAAAACATTCTTATTTCAGTACTTCAGTAACTTTTGTATGGGGATTTATAGGGCATAGCACAAAAGACACATGTCCTTATAGGTTATGGAGTTGGCATGAACATCCTTTACTTGGCTGAGCCCTGACTTAAAACCTTTTGAAATGTTTCCACTGGATAGTCCAAGAAATCAATATCAACTTCTCTCTTACAAGCACAATGGTCCCAATGCATCAGAAAAAAGTTTTTATTAAAAGAAAAACAAGCCAACAAATACTTGTAGGGTCATACCCAATTTAAACTTCAGTAAAATTGAAGACTATAAGGGATAGAAAGAGACAATGAAATCTAAGTGTAAGATCCTTTTAGGTGTACAAGAAACATGGAACACTGAGAAAAAGAGCCTGAAACTTTGAGTAACTAAATTGCATAGGAAAAAAATCACAATAGACAATTTAGTTACCCCAAAGCATACACTACCTCAATATTTTGATTTTAGCAGTTTATTTTGTGTAAGACCCACAGAGGATCTGGGAAATATACCTAGATGGTCATAAGACGCTGAAGAGTCAGTCTTTGCTCTTTCTAAATGTTAATATGCCAAATGAAAAGAGCACAGCAATTTCTCAAGTGTAAGTTGCAAAAACCTAACACTGAAAGTCTGGAAGATAGCAGCTGCTCTTTAAAGAGAGAGCCCAAGGATTCTAATGGATTGACACATTCAGTTTAGATTTCACACCCTGGAAAGAGTCAACAGACCTAGCAACCATTTAATGCATCTGGCCTCACTTAGCAGTGGCTCAAACAGTCCAACAGAGATCCTATGTATATGAAGACAAAACTTATCCTGGCAGCAGAGCAACCTCTCTATAATTGGTTTCACATCTAATAGTAAATTTCATGAGAACTCTTTAAAGATAGAAAAGACATTGAGGACCTACAGTTCCAGTGTTGTGAATTGCCTAGACCACATGTATTCTTTGCATGTATGATTCACTATCCCTACACTCTTAAATTTATATTTACTTCATTTTGCTGCATGTATTGTACATTTGTAGGAAAGTGTACCTCAGGATTTTTGGACTTTGGGTGTGTGAATGATTTGTAGCTACTATTTTGCTAATCCTATCTGAATAAATAAGACCAATTTTGTGCTACAGCTGATTGTTAATGAGATGCATACTAGTGGAGGTTCACAAACTACAGTGTTAGGAATTGGATTGGGTTACTTAGAAAATCTTAGATAATATTGTCCCTTTAGGACCCAATCTGCCATTGCTATCTATGACTATGATCCTAGAGAAAGTAGTACATAAATGTTTCGCACTAAATAATTTATAGTAACCAAATCCCCTATACCCTACAATGGGGAATTCTCAATTTCCACATGATTAAATAGGGATAATATCTACAGTGACTACTTCAAATGTTTATTTATTAGGTTTAAATAAGATGTGTATAAAATGTATTTTTGTAAACTTTAAAACACTTTGTCAATTGCTTTTTTAAGTAATCTACTAAATTTTTCATTACTGTTTTCTCATGCAGAACACCCACTGCAGTAGATAGAGGACTGGCCTTGTAATCAGGAGGACAGGAGTTCAAATCCAGCCTCTGAACCTTAATAGCTGTGTGACCTTGGGTAAGTTACTTAACTTGGATTGCCTCACATCTAGGGTCATCTCCAGTCATCCTGATTCATATCTGCATTGGACCCAAATGGCTCTGGAAGAGAAAGGGAGGCTGGTGAATTAGCACAGTGTCATCCCCACTCCCAAATTCAATTCACGTATTTGTCATGGTATCACCTCCCTGAAGTCCTGGTATTCTGAAATGAAGGACGAACATTATTATTACTCCTAGAGCCAATGTTTTGGGGTTGCTTTTTGCATTTTTGTTACTGACATTTTCCTCTTTTATTTTTCCCATTTCATTTAGTTGCTCACTTGAGTTGGGTTCAGCATCACTTTGACTAGACCACTCTATTGGATGCTACTGCTCTGTCAACTTCAGAAATGTCAACTGTGTGCGTTTGAGCCTCCCTCAAATGTACTTCTCTGTCATGTATGGCACTTGAATAGCATCTTATGTCTGGAAATGACACATAATTTATTAAAAGCCCCACAGCTCTCCCTCGACACTCACTAAGCATTGGCAACTAAACCCATTAGTACTTCTGTTGTAACTGTTGGGATAATATAATAAAAATAGCACCTACTCTGTGCTTTTCATGGAAGAGTTGCAAACTTCTTTATGTTGAAGAAATGCAACTACTAATATAAATATCTAAGTACTTATCAAGTTATTTGGAGCAGGAGCGGGGAGGAAAAAATAGAGCTTTGTGTCTTTGGGTATAGTGGAATCTAATCATGAGGATGATGATAATCATAATTTTGCATTTGAATCAAAGTGCTTTCAAAATGATTCCATCTGGGAGTCAAAGACATTGAATCAGATAACTGTATAGATTGAAATTTCATATGGAAATGTAAAAAAAATTGCCAAGTTGATAGATAGATACATTTCTGAATAGGCATTGGGGTATTTCCATTGAAAGATCTAGGATTGGAGATCAGATAACTCTAGTCCAATGAAATATCAAATAGTAAACTTCCAGAGAAATATACCAAAGGACAAGTGTTTAGCAATAATAAAAGAGGAAAAATTTTATTGTCCCTTCCCTTTTTTAAGAAGATAAAGATCAAGGTTAAGCATTGATCTTCATGCAACAGTATCAGTTAATCAAAGAGATCCATCAGTGTTGAATGCTCAAGTTCACTTCATAATTAGACTTCTCAGTAGCTGGTGTCTATTGTGAAATAGAGCTGAAAGACTAGGTATGAATATGAGTGTATTAAGGTAAAATGGCATTAGATTCTGAGACAGTCCCCTAAAATCAATGCCAATCAATTCAGCTACAAACAGGAAGATAACAGTATCTGAATTAGTAGGCAAGTTGTCATACAAGTGAGTTCCCTAATATCACAATAGAAACTCCATATCTTCCTTAAACAGTTCTGTCATGTCCTAATTTTTGTATAGACCAGGGTTTGGGGTAGGTGGAGGGTGGATTGCAGGAGTTGGGAGAAATTAGATAGAACAGAAAGAGGATATACATATATATATATATATACACACATATTACTTTGTGAATCTTAAAAGTTTTGTGTGAATGTAAATAATTCTCTAGCAGATCTATGATATCTTTAGAGTTGGTATATATATGCTTAAATATTTGGGCTTCCCACTCATTCATGCCTGTACAACTTGACTTTCTAAAGCATGTGCTCCCATGCATCTGTCAACTCCATAGGAAGGGAGCCTCTTGACATTTAGAGAATGACAAGGCAGCCTACTGCCTGTCGAGGATATCTTTTGTTTTATCTATGCTAGGTATTGATATTTTTTTCTTGTTCACACATTTTGATGATATCCTTCACATTATTCCCACTAGTTTATTTATTGCTACCGGCTTATAAAATATTATTATATCATTAATATAGATAAGCCAAAAATATTAACATTGATTAGGAAACCAAATGAAGACTTATTAAAAGATAGGTTAGTACTCTAGATAAAGATTTGTTTTATTTTGTTTTGGCCTGTTGTTTTCATCAGTACAAGGAGTTTCTTAGTGAGGAAATTCTCTTTACTAATGTAAAACAATGACTGTTCTATAACTTATATTCTTACAGAGTTGCCTGAGGCAATGACATGTTAAATGATCCTCACCAGGGATACACAGTTATGTGTCAGAAGGAGAGAAGAGCTAAAAGTCATTCTGACTCAAAGGAAACTCCCTCTATCTACTATGTTACATTACCTTTCTTCTTGGTAGAAATATATTTGTTCTCTCTAGCTTCAAATGAGATAGCATATATAAAGTACTTTACAAATCTGAATGTATTACAAATGCTTAATATTATTTCATTGTTTATCAAAGAAATTTTGGGGGGATGGCAGGTAAGGAGATTGCTTAGTATTATAGTTTCAGATTTCCAAACATACTGAGAAAATTAAAGATGTATAAGCCACTTCTGGAAAAGAAATAAATGTTGAGCATGCACAGGCATGCTATACCAACAGAAATTGTCAGGTGGAGCCAAGATGGTGGAATAGCAATAAGAAGTAGAGTGATCTTCCTCACCCTTAGGCTCTCGAACAAAAAGCAAACCACACCAAAAAATCTATTCTCCAAACATCTAGAAAATTTACCAAACCAAGACCTGATAATGAAATGCAAGAAAAAGTCATCATGAGTCATTTTTTCTAGCTCAGGTTAGCAGAGAGGACTGCCAAAGGGATCAGCACAGGAGCACACCTTCCAAAACAAGGGAGAGTTTATGCACCGGGAAAAAGGAAATCACAGTCCTGGGGTTCCACCATCATTGGAACAGCACCAATTGACGTTTTTTATCACCCATTATCCATTTCCATTACAGAATTAGAACAGACTGAGGAGGGTAGTACTGTCTAGAGATAGAATTTAGGGACAATGCATGTACACAGGTCCTAGGTAGTGTAACCAGACAGTAACAAGTTCAAAGCAAAGAGCAGCATTGTGGCTCAGATCTCAGGAAAGAGTAGAATCTCAATTCTAGCTTCCAGTCTAATCGGAAATCTGCAGAGGAATACCTAGGACAGGAATACCAGATGAAAGGGGAACCTCTAGTTCTGTAACTCTGAAGCAGAAAAGCTTCCCAGTTGGTTGGTAGTGACTGAGTGCAGTAGAAGTCTACTTGCTTAGACCCAAACCCAGGTCAGGAACTTGAAGAGCATAGGACAAAAGGACAGCATTCAGACTTTGCCCTGGATCAAAGAAGAAGAGGATAGTGGGAGTTATTGATACTTGAATATCATCTCACCTGAGTTGGTCAAAGGAGATAATAAAACATATAGTTACACACACACACAGAGAGAGAGAGAGAGAGAGAGAGAGAGAGAGAGAGAGAGAGAGAGAGAGAGAGAGAGAATACATACACCCAGATGATTAGGTATAGAAAAATATTTCATTCAGCAGGGAAACATAGTGGAAATAAGATAAGGGAGAATTAGAGAGGCAGTAGATTAAGGGAGATGTTATTTTTTTTCTCAAAAAGGACCATAATATTAGGGAGGTGATGTCCTGACATGCAAGTGAATTGAATTTAAGTGAGGCAGGACTGTGTATTAATCCTAAGCAAAACAACTTCTAATTATCGATATACAAAAAATATAGTTCTTTTTGAAGAGATAAAGAATGGGAATCTGAAAAGGTATCCATCATTTGGAGAATGGTTAAATAAGTTTTGGAATATAAATATGTTTGATTATTATTTCACTGTAAGAAATGATGAGGAGCAGCTTGGTGGTAAGGTGAATAAAGTTATGAGCCTGAAGTCAAAAAGACTCATCTTTGTAAGTTCAAATTTGACCTCAAATACTTATTAACTGTAGAACTCTGGACAAATCACTTAGCCCTGTTTGCCTGAGTATCCTTATTTGTAAAATGAACTAAAGAAGGAAACAGTAAACCACACTGGTTTTTTTGTCAAGAAAACCCCAAATGGAGTCATAGAAAGTTGAATATGGTTAAAATGACAACAAGAACAACAAATGATGAAAGGAAGGTTTCAGAGAAACATAGGTAGATTTGTATCAACTACTGTAAAGTGAAGTGAACTGAACCAGGACAATTTTATAATGACAACAATATGTAAAGAGAAACACATTTTAAAGAAATAGAAACTCTTATCAGCTTAATGAAAAAAGATTATTCCAGAGCATTAATGGTGACACATACTATGTCCTGATAGAGAAGTCAAGAATTTAGAATGCAGAATGAATCATATCTCTTTGAAAGTAACCAATGTTGAAATATCGTTTCCATGACTATGTGTGTGTTTGCAATGGTGACTTTTTTTCTTTTTTGAAGTGGAGGGCAGTGGGATTGAATAAGAAGGAGAGAAGGCAAATTTTTGTTGATAGAAAAATGCATATATTTTTATATATATGTAGCATGTAGTTCTTAAAAAGATTACAAAAAATACATGCATACACACATACAAATTGCCTAAAATTTAAATCATAATACCACTGTCCACATATACTTTATTGCCCTAAATTTATGATTTATTCCAAATTTTAATACCATAAATCATACTGCTTTATTACTCCCTAGTTTCCAAACAAGCAGGGCTTTTAATTTCTGAAAAAAAAATCTGTCTCCCCTTACACCATGAAAGAAAACATCAGTTTGATAAATAAAATTGCAATGGAAAACTCCTAGTCCAAAAAACCCTAAACATATTCATATAGACATTTTTAGGCCTAAAGTGGTTTATTTATAAAAATTTCATACATTTATTTTTTCTTTCATATTTATCAAATATATTGTCCTTACAGACTGTGTCAAACTTCATACCAGAGGCATAGCTGATCATTTTTTTGAACACTGACAATTACAAGAAACAAAAGCAGCTTATCACCTGTGCAATCTAATGTATCATTGGCATTGCTCTGGGGTAAAACAAATATAGACTCACCATGTATAATACTGGTCACTAAGAATGTGTGACTGTAAAATGAAGTAAATTGCCTAAGGTTCTAAAATTGTACTGTCTGAGACCCCTCTATCACGTGGATTTCATACATTTACTTTATTTGTGAGAAATTCTGGGAAGTCAGAATCTGTTCAAGGACCATGTAACTTATGAGTCTCTACCAATATCTTTACTTTTACTGAATCAGTCAGAGAATACATCAATTCAAAACAAAGGACATTTATTCAAATGTCCTTACAATACAAAATAATAAGTATACAGATTACCACAACAAAATGTGAAGACTTTTTAAAAAATTTTTATTGAAATCTTTCTTTTACATCATTATAGTTATCCTTGGTTTCCTGAATCTTCCACGTCAGAGAGGGCCATATTATATTACAAATAGCATTTTAAAAAAGAAAATAAATCAGCAAAGCTGATTGATATATTGAAAAAGTTTGAAAGCATGTGTGATATATAACAGCTGTGCATCTCTCTCCTCCACAAATGGGATTGGGGTTGCCTTCTTATATTTTTTTCATTTAAGTCTTGCCTGAGCTTTATTATTTTATTACATTCACTTTCACTTTGTGCGTATTGTTCTTTTCATTCACATCGTTGAAGTTACTGTATATCTTGTTTTATTGGGTCTGCTGATTTCATTCTGTATCATTTCACATTTCTTTCCAAATTTTTCTGTATTAATCACTGACATAATTCTTATGAACCAGCAATATTTAATTACATTCAAATAGCATAATTTGTTTAGACATTCCCCAACTGATGGGCATCTACTTTTGTTTTTCAATTCTTTGATATTATAAAAAGTGCTGATAAAATATTTTTGTTTATATGGAAACTTTTGAAGTCCTTGCTATATAAGCCAAGTGATAAAGTCTCTGTTTCAAAGGGTGTTAATAATTTTAAATTTATATCTAAAAGGGTTGGGTCTTTCACAATTTCACCAATAATATATTAGTGTGTCCATCATAACACAAACCCTTCAACATTGAATATTGTCAATTGCTAAGGTATCTGAATTATTTTGATTCTCTTATTAATGATTTGCAACATTATTTTTTGTAGTTCTGACAGATATTGTGCAATATCTGTTTTTATAACTTGGATGTCAGACACTTATCAGAAAAACTGATACATAGTGGTTTTCCCCTATTTGATCATTTCTTATACTTGGTTTGATAATTTTGCCTACACAGAACCTTTTCAGTTTAGTGTGGTTGGTTTTGTTATATTTGGAAATTGCTTCTGTCTCTTGTTTGCTCAAGAATATATATCCAACCCATATCTAAGACAAGTACAATATCTACCCAATTTTATTATCGTATGATCTTTAATATCAAGATCATGTATCCATTTAGAATACTTTGTAGAATACCATGTAAGATGTTAGTCTAAATCTAATTTCTGTCATATGGTTTCACAATTTGCCCAGCAATTTTAACCAAATAAGATCCCCCTTAGGTAATTTATGCTTTCTACTTTATCAAATATTGAATTATTGAGTTCAATTGTTTCTGATTCCCTCTTGTCTGGCCTGCTCTTTTGACCTTTCTATTTTAAAAGTAATATTAGATGGTTTTCTTGACTACTTTTTAGTATGGCTTGAGATCTGGAAAAGTTATTTCCACTTCTTTGCTATTTCATTTCATTATTTTCCCAATGAATTTTTTATTGTTTTATCACATTTAATAAAGTATCCATTTGATAATTTTATGAGTTTATCATTAAATACATATTAAACTTTGTTAATATTTTTCTTTTAATTATATTGGCATGAGCATTGAATATTTATCCAGTCATTTAATTTTTTTCTTGATTACTTAAGGAGTAGTTGAGTCTAAATGCCTTTTGTGTTCATTGAGGTAGATTGAGGTACAGATATTTTATATATTTTGTTGTTAATTTTGAGTGGGATTTCCTATTCTATTATTGCTCTTTGTGTTCTCTAGTTTTCCTTCTGTGTTTTATATTTCTCTGGTTTAGGGATTAGAATTATATTTGTCTCATAAAAGGATTCTAGTGGGGTGCCTTATTTCTAAAAATTTGAGAATAATTTGTTAAGTACAGATATTAATTATTACTTAAAATTTTAAGGGGTGGATTGGTGGTACAGTGCATAGAGCACTGACTCTGGAGTCAGGAGTACTTGAGTTCAAATCTGGCCTCAGACACTAAATAATTGTTTAGCTGTGTGACCTTGGGCAAAAGTCACTTAACCCCATTGCTAGCCAAAAAAAAAAAAAAAGTTTTGCAGAATTCTCCTGTGAACCCATCAGGAGCAGAGATCCTATCTGCCTCCTCCATCCCCTCCATACCTTTACAGTTTGACTGAAATTTAGCATATCTGATCTTTTGGTTTAGTTACTTTATTTTATTGAAGACATTATTCCATTTCTTTTGTGTATATTTTTTGTTCATGTCATATAACTATATATAAAATATATTAAGATTTTTAACAAATTTCTTTAGGTCTGGTTGTAAAATTTTTACCTTTCTCATCTCATCTTACTGATTTGACTTTTGTTCTCTTCATTTTAATTAGATTAGTTAAAGATCTACCAATTTTATTAGTCTTTTCCAAGGATTGGGTTTTAATTTTATGTATCATTCTGTTATTTTATGACAATTTATCTATTTCTTATACTAAATTTAATTTCTTCTCTTTTCTGCTTATTTTATTTATTTGTTGTTTTTCAAATTTTAAAAAAGTGATCATTAAATTAATTGACACTACTTGTCCCTATTTTGTTAATGTACATTTGTAAGGATGTTCTTTTTTTCTCTGAGGTCTGTTTTAAATGCATTCCAGAAATTTGATCATATTGTTTTATCATTATCTTTTTCTTTCTCCTAATTATTGTTTTTATGTTTTATTCTTTTATTTATTCATTGTTTAAGATTTCATTTTTAAGTGTTTTGTTGGGTCTGTTTTTTTTATTTTAGTCCCTGAACCAATGAAGATTTTTTTATTATATTATTATTTCTTTCTTTTCACATTTTTGCAGTATCTCTGTGGCCTAATAAATACTCAGTTTTTGTTAATATTCCATGGGGTGCTAAGAAATATGTATATTCTTTTGCCATCCAAATTAGAAGATGCCATGAGTCTTTCAGCTAGAGTTTTCCAGCAATTTGTTTAATTCCCTATTGTTTCTTTTGTTTATTTTTCTCTTAGACCTTTCCAAAACCATTAGATGATATTGAAGTCTCCTGTCAGCAATATTTTAGTAGCTATGTCTTCTTATAATTTAGTTCAAATTTCCTTTTTCAATGGGAATGCTAAGACCTTGGAAATGAATAAATTTATTTCTAATATTGTTGTTGTCCAAGAGTCCTTTCAACATAAGGCAGCATCCTTTTTTGTTAATTTTTATTTTTTAAAATAATTATTTTTGATAGCATAATTCTGACTTCAATTTTCCTGAATTCATGTGATGCATTGTAATTTTTCTCTATCTCCTCAGTTTAATTTTGTATATTTCTTTGTTTATTTAATGTTATTTAATGTTATTAATGTTATTTAATATTATAAAAGTAAGTCACAAATTATAGATTTTTTCTCTTAATCTATCACTCAAATTTTATTGGGTTCAATAAATTTATATTTAAAATTATTAGAGCTGTTTATATTTCCCTCTATTTCTCTTTCTATTTTTTCCAATGTGCTTGTTTCTCTTTTCGGAGAGGATTTCTCTCACTCTTTTTATTAGTCACTCTGTCTTCTGACTCTCTCCTTTTCAGTCCTTGGGTGCTACATTTATTCACCCCGTCTGGATTTCTGTTGTCTGAGGTGTTTGAAAAGTAAATAATGATTTCAGGTGTAATTTTCTTTCTAAGAATGTTTGAAATGTCTTTTTATTTTTGGTTATCATTTTTTTCATTTATGGTTTAGCTCTGATTTGCATTATAGGTCACCCTGTTGATGCCATTTTCTCAAATTCCCCTTATTCCTGTACCCTCTGTCTATGTATATTCCCTCTATAATTAGTTCAATATTATTCTAGTTATTTGAATTCTTTCTGATAACTTGTATTATTTTTTTCTTGACCTAATAGTTCTGAAATTTGTATATAATGTTCTTTGAGTTTTTACTTGGGAAATTCTTTTTTCTTTTCACTTAATAGCATTTATAACTATTATTATTATTACCATGTTTATTACTATCACTATTAGTGAAAAAATTTTTAAGAAACCAAGTATTGTCTACCCTATAAAGATATAAAATAGTTTAACTTGTTTTTGTTTCTCTTGGGTCTTGATTTTTGGAGGTCAAATTTTTGGTTTATATCTGGTATTATTTATATTTTTGTCATATTTATATAGGACTTATTTCATAAGGTGACATAAAAGTTTGAATTCCTTCTATTTCACTGAATGATCCTTTATTCTTTTGATGTATCATACTTAATTTTGATGGGTAAGTGATTTTTGATTGTAGTGCTAACTTTTTTGCCTTTTGGAATATCATGATCATAGCCTCTAATTTTTTTAAAGTTGCTGCTGCCAAGTTCTGATTTATCCTGGTTATGGATCCTTGATATTTTAATTGTTTCTTTCTTATGTTATTTTTTTCTTGACCTGATAGTCCTGAAACTTGTCTATAATATTCCTTAGACTTTTTGCTTGGGGAATTCTTTTTTTTCCCCTTTTCATTTAATATATTTTTTCAATTATATATAAAGATAGTTTTCAAAATTCTTTTTGGTAAAATTCTGAGTTCTAAATTTTTCTCCTTCCCTCTCATCCACCTCCTTCCCTAAGGCAGCAAATGATCTGATAAAGATTATATATATATATATATATATATATATATGTATATATATATATAATCATGTTAAACATATTTCTATATTAGTTTTGTTGTGAAAGAAGAATCAGACAAAAAGGAACAATCATCAGAAAGTAAAAGACAAAAAAAATTTTAAAAAGTAATATGCTTCAATCTGCATTCAGACTCCATAAATTCTTTCTCTGGATGTGGATGACATTTTCTGTCACAAGTCTTTGATATTGATGCAATAGTATTCCACTACATTCATATAGCACAATTTGTTCAGTCATTCATCTTATTTGATGGGCATCCCTTCAATTTCCAATTATTTGCCACCACAAAGAGAGCTAAAAATATTTTAGTATGTGTCAGTTCTTTCCCTCTTTTTAACTATCTCTTTGGTATATAGACCTTAGTGGATTCTTTCAATACCTCTTTTAGCCTCCAGTTTCAGGACATCAGGACAGTTCTTCCTTGATAATTTCTTGAAAGATACTGCCCAAGTCTTCTTTTTTGATTATGATTTTCAGGTCCTAATGTTGTCTCTCTTAGATCTATTTTCCAGGTCAATTGTTTTTCCATTGAAGTACTTTACATTTTTTCCCATGGCCAAATCTAACTTTTTTTTTTTTGGTACTCCCTAGCTCCCCTTTTACTGGAGTGAGAGAGGGACCTTTTTTGCAGTTCTTTTTGGACTAAAAGATTATTTTGCCCCATCTTTCAGCTGGTTGTGTTGTTGCAGATTTGTTTAGGGGTGCTATTTTATCATTGTTTGAAGATGAATATGGAAGTTACAGTGACTTACTGCTTCCTCCACCATCTCCAATATTCCCTTGTACAATAAGTCTTCCTTGCTGAGCTAAAGGTGCTCTTTACTGTGACCATTTGATATTGTGCTACAATGCTATTTCTTCTCTTTTTCATTAGTGGTCCAGGGGCTCTTCAATTTACAAACCATAAATTATCTCTCCCCCCACCACTCTCCACACACACACACACACACACACACACACACACACACACACACATAGAATTGTATACCCAGTCAGGTAGCTAATGTAATCCTTAGATATTGTTAAGACTGTGTTTTCTCCCACTTACAGTTTTTTTGTTATCTTAGTCTGAATTCTTGTCTGGATTATAATATGAAATTTATTGCAAACTTTGGTTATATCTAGGCCAAATACCTCTTTAATCATTCTAGAGGCTCCACATAACCAAAATGCCAAAGAGAAGGGATTAACTGTGACAAGATGGTCCTTTTCCAACTCACAGAGTGCCACTTTTTGACATGCACATCAACCTTTTAGCAAAACTCAAAATTGAGAGGTTTTATTAGAGCTTATGAAATTGTCAGATTTTGACTAATTTCTTAATAGCAAGCAAAATCTCTCTTCTGCCTACTTTTCCTCCTAACTTCCTACCACTGTGTGAAAGTTACCATTTCAGGTTATAAAACTATATATTTAGAAAACATTTTTGAAAAAACTCAGTGCAAGTAATAATAAAAACATAGATTCTGTCTTGAAACTACTTAATATGCATAGGATTATATGTCATCTTGTCATCTGACATCAAAGATTTCAGTTCCCCATTAACTATATTGGTTTATCCTTTCATTCTTGAAATTATTCTCTTCAGTACAGTAAAATAGAAAAAAAAGAGATTTTAACATTCTCTCTCTTTTTAATGCATTTTCATTAACTTTATTCACCCTAAGTAGTGAACGTTTCTTTGATTTCTTTGTGTTCTTTATTTCCTGAAACATTTTTTTAAAAGAAATATTAAATTCTTCGTTGTTCTTTTCATGATCTTAAACTCATTCTGGTTTTTAGCTTTTCTAGCAACATGCTGCAGAGCTATATTACTCTCCTAATTTCAGTTTTAGTTACCTACCTCTCATCTACAACTTGTACATGTCCTTTTAAAATCTGAACTAATTAATAATCTCCCTGTTCAGGTTCAGTGGTTCCTATAAACACTCATTGCCCTTTTCTTTCTCAAAGAAATTATTTATGATTCTATTTCACTTTTGAAATTTATTCTCATCATTTTTGAGTCAACTTCAATATTAGAACATCAGGTCATGAAATGCTACCAATTATACTTACAAATTCTTTAAAGATAGTTTTCTAAAACCTAGTGTATATGTAAGACCATACCTAACATTATCCTCCCACTGATTACAAATTCTATGTCACAATTATTATTTCCTAAAGTTTCTGTTAGCGAAAAGTAACTTCTTAATGATCAAAATCGGAATTAGAGTAGTTATTTTTTCATCATTTTTCTCTACCTAAAACAAGTCATCAATAATAATGTTTTTTTCCTCTGTTTTGGGGGCTGCTCAATAACCAGTAAACTGTTGAGTTCTGTTAGCATATATTTTAATACCCTTAAAAGATTATCACATGCTTTTTCCATTCTTTTTTTACTTTAGAATATTCATGTATTTTTATTTTTCCAAAATAAATATATTTCAGCACTCAAACCATTCTATAAAGTATATCTTCTACTGCCTAGATTATCAGTTATTGTCAGAAAGGAGAAGTATGTCTTGTGGGAATATGGTCCTAATATTGATCATTTAATTTGCTTAGCTTTTATTGCCTTTCCATCATGACCTTATTTGCATTATTGCAGTGGTGTGATAATTGGATAAAATGCTGAATTTGGAAATAATTTCAAAAGGTTTTCTAGGAAAAACTGAATTAATCCACAATTCAATTAAGAGGGAAATCCTAACTCTATCTCTTCAGAGACAATCAAACAATGAAATTATCAATATTTAGCAGCATCTCTTGTTTTGAATGAATACTAGTTAATAATTCAATCTTGTTTAATTTGTATTTCTTTGCTTATTTATATTTTTATTCACAATCAGACCCTTCATATTGTAAAATATGCAAGTTTATTCAATTTTATATATCTTAGTGTTAATTCCCCTACATATTTTTAATTCCATATTTTTACCAGATATTTGATAATGCTATTAGTTTCCCCCCATCATGTATGTTTTTTTATTTATAAATTTTTTAAAACAATTTTATTTATTTAAGGCAATGGGGTTAAGTGACTTGCCCAAGGCCACTCAGCTATGAAATTATTAAGTGTCTGAGGCCGGATTTGAACTCAAGTACTCCTGACTCCAGGGTCGGTGCTCTATCCACTGTGTCACCAAGCTGCCCCCAATATGTATGCTTTTTAAAAATTCTGATTCTAGCTACATTAATATAGTTTGCCTAACCTCATACCTTTTATTTGTTTAGAAAATTTTCCCTTAGTATAATTGTGAAAAATAGTTTCCTTTTTGAAAATTATGTGATCTTTTTTCATCCTTTTTTATCTATTTGGACTTTAACACAGTACAAATAAGACATTATATTTTTCTTTTTTTCAAATTACTTTCCAATTTTTTATTTTTGAATGAATCCTTCAATGATTAATATTCTAGCCTGCTTACCTATTTGCTTCTTATTTTTGATTTATATTATACTGCAGATCAATTTTTCTATTTTTTAATTTGCTATCAGATAATTTCGATAAATACTACTTTTCAGTTTAGTCTGAAATGCAGAATTGCCATGTCACCATCCTTAAAATTTATTTCCTTGATGTCACTTGATATTCTTGAAATGTTATTCTTTTAATGGAATTCAGTAATGGGGGAAGGTCAGTTTGGATTATAGGTTTTTTGAAAAGCAATATCAAGTAGTGGAGCAGTTAGATAATGCAAGTGATTGAGTGCCAGGTCTGGAGTCAGAAAGACATCTTTATGAGTTCAAATTCAGTCTCAGATACTTACTAGCTGTGATTCTAGGTATGTCACTTAACATGATTTGCCTCAATTTCTTCATATCTAAAATAAGCTGGAGAAGAATGGCAAGCCACTTCCAAATCTTTGTCAAGAAAGCCTCAAGTGGGATCGCAAAGAGTTGAACACAATTGAAATAACTAAACAATGACACAAATGGTGTAGTGGTAAAGAACACCCAACTGGGAGGGAGGGAGGGAGGTTAAGTGGCTTTGAGCTAGTCAATTCACTTCCCTGAGCAACAGTTTACGTATCTATAAAATGAGAGGGTTGCACTAGATGATTTGGAATCTCTCTTCCAAGTTCCAATATTTAATGAAGAACAAACTCAAGTTCTAAATTAAAGCTTCTCCAAAGCTGCTAGATTTCCAGGAGATGATTATTCAGTTAATTGTAGCAACAGACAGTAAGTAGGGGGCTCACTAGGAATTTTAAGGCTCAGCTGCTATGATGTCACACCTTTGTTAAATGAAATATTCCAGTAAGTTCTATAGACATACCAGTCTTGACTCAAAAAACAAGAATAGAAACCAATATGAATTAAATAAAGCCAGTCTTTTTTCTTATGTCTTTTTTATCTCTAATTCTCAGAATCTTAGCATACTTAAAGGATCTATTCAGAGGCTTTTGGGGGCAGCTAGGTGGTGAAGGGGACAGAGCACTGGCTTTGGAGTCAGGAATTTGAATGAAGTCTCAGATGCTTACTAGCTGTGTGACCATGGGCAAGTTACTTAATCCTGATTGCCTTGCATCCAGGGTCATTTCCAACCATTCTGATTCATATTTGGCCATTGGACCCAGATGGCTTGTTGGTGATTTAAGACAGTATCACCTCACTCAAATCTAGTTCATGTGCTTGCCATGACATCATGTTGTGGTCTTTACAAGAGAAGGACAAATATCATTATTCAGAGGCTTCTCTATGAAACCATCCCTAATTCTTCCAGCTGCTAGTGGTCTTACCTCCCCCCCCCAATTTTACATGTATTTAGGAGTAGGATAGGATTTGGTTGGCCTTTTGATTTTTGTTAGACTTGGCAACTCTTCTCTAAGGAAATTTAGTCAACCAATGCAGGTTAGTTTCTCCTCTGTCATTGGACTTATCTAGAATACTGAGGATTAAGTGGATTGCCTAGGGTCCCACAGGAAGTTTGCATCAGGAGCAGGACTTGTACCCAAGTCTCATTGGCTTTGAGGCCGCCTCAGTCTCATTACTTTACATCATGCTGCTTCTTATACATCTATCTATAGAACTAGACTTACTTTTAAGGAAAGTGCCCAGTTCAACTATATTCACTATTTCATTATTTTCTGGAATCCCTGACTCTGGTATTCTTTGTCCACCGCAAACCATTAACCTTCTTACACTGACATGCCAATCTACCCCTGTGACTTCTTTCTCTGAATACTTGGTTCTTCCTAGAATCATCATTTTAAGAAAAATCCCCAGAGCATCCATTGTCACTCCTTTATTAAATTTTAGGATCCCCTCCTGACTCTCTGGTCTTCATTCTTAACCATTACCCTGCATAGGTACCCTTTCTCCCCCTACTCCATTTTAGCTATGTTGTGTTTACCATTGAAATATAAGCTCCTTGAAGGGACTTTTTTTTTGCTTTTTTACTTATAATTGTATTAAAAGCAACTAGCCCATACGTTGTCACATTCAATGACTCTTGGCTTGCGATAATAGTTGAGTTAACTATTATTATTATCAGTGGCATCATTATTGTGTTTTATATCATTTAATCATATTTGATGATTATATTTCTGAATCTGAGTTATAAATGTTTTATGCATGTATATGTCAACTATTTCTCCCCAGAAGAATATAAACTCCTGGATGGCAGGGACTGTTTTATTTTTTGTTTTTGCTGCACTCCATACTTTACTCAGGCTTTAGAGTAACACCTTTCATACTGAGGTGCTTAGTATATGCTTGTTGAATTGAACTGGGTCTCCTTGTTGAGTAACTGCTATTATTATTCTCAGTGTGTGTAGGCAAATAAAATAGGGCTGATGGACAGGAAATTTTTAAAAGGAGAAAGAAACAATCAGCTAAAGAGAAGAATAATGAGAGATAAGAAAGGATCATTAGAGTATCTACAGGATAAGAGTTAACTGGCTGTTTCTTCTAAGCTAATTTCAAAATGTTTCTGTTATTATTTGTTCTCTAGGAGTTGATGGAATTTTAGGAATCAGAATGAAACCTCAAATTCAATCAGTAGGAGATATTATTAATTCTAATCAATACTTTTATGCAATGTACAATCTTAGTTAAATAGGGCAGAGGTGTCAAATATAGCAGTCCTAGTGGCACGACAGAAACAGATTATAATGTGATTTGGAAATATTTAACAAAATAAATAAAAATCCAATAATATACATATATACATATATACGATATTAATAGGTGATTTTTTTTAAAGTCAATATGCAGCTGACAGGAATCCTTTTGTATGGTTTTTGTAGCATCAATTCCTTTTTTGGGGGCTTTGTTTTGTGGGGCAATAGGGTTAAGTGAGGTTGAATTTGAACTCAAGTTCTCCTGATACTAGGGCCAATACTCTATCCACTGTACCATCTAGCTGCCCTAGTAGTTTCAATTTCTATTTGAATTTGTAACAGTGGTTTAGAGCAGAGCGGTCTAAAATGCTGCCTGTGGGGCCTGTGATTTTATGTGGCCCCCTGAGGGTTTACTAAATACTTAAGTAAATGAATCCAAGCTACTGCGGAGTTCTCACTAAAATGGCAAATCAAAACATATTGTCTATTATTTCAATAAGGTTAGACAGACCTGGTTTAGAGCATTGCAAGATTAAATGATGTACCCAGAGTCACACAGATAGTGTGTCAAAGGTGAAAACTGAATCCAAGTTTTCCTGTGATTCTCTAAAATCCCAAATCCCAAAACTCAACTTTTTGATGCTATTATCTATCACACTTTTCTTGTTCTCTTTTGTTTTTCTGAATATATTTTTATAATATCATCATAGTAATATTTCTGGAGGTCATAATCCTACCCTGATAATCCTTGCATGTAGAATGGGCATGTTGTTTGGAAAATTTGCTTCCTCTATTCTGAAGGGTAGCTTATCTGTCTACCAATTCTGAATTCTCATCTCTTACCCTACCCCTCCATCACTTTCTCCCTATCGCCATCTCTTTTCCTCTTTTTCTCCTTTCCTTCTTTATTCCTTCCTTCTTTCTCCTTCATATTGTTCCTCAGAAAGGTAAAGCTCATAATTCAGCCTACTTCAAAGAAAAAGGAATGAATGACTAATGAGTACAGAGCATTTTGAAAATATGAAGTACTTCATGATTGTTGAGCAATAATAACCACTAGGAAAACAACAAAGTCCCACAATATTCCTTTCTGAAAATGAAAAATGAGGGGTCTGTTCCCTATCCTTTCCTTGTTTGTATAAAGGAAACCCTTATGGAACTTGATGATGATTATAGCTCTTGAAGTACAAAGTTCTGCATTTAAACCTAATTTCAACTATGAGTAGCAATGTGGCATAACAGATAGCTCATCTTAAATCAGGGACACCTATATTTCAAATCTGGGAATTCCTCAATATCTGAAATCACAGATCCAATACTTCTATATTGCCAGAGAATAATCCTAAAGAATAACTTTGAGATAATCATTAATATTTATATTGATATTAAACTAATAATAGTGTAATGGAAAGTATGAATTATTTGAGTCAGAGATCCTGGGTTTAAATTCTGGCTCTCTTATTGGATCTATATGATCTATATAGCAAGTCATCCAATCATGCTAGACCTCATTTTGCAAAATGAGAAGGTTGGGTTAGATGATCTCTTAAGTTTATACCAGTTCTAAATCTATGATCCTATGATGAATCAGTACATATTTATTAAGAAACTAAAATATAAAAGGCATTTTATTAGGCTCTGATAAAAAAAGGAAAAAAATGAAGCAGCTCCTGTCCTCAAGGAGTTCACATTTTATCAGTGAAACATGTAAAGGTAAGAAAATATATACAAAATAACTACTAGTTTATAATTGTTGGTAGACATGGGATGAGGGGCAGGATTAGGAAAGGACTAATTTGGAGGAGGCATTTAATTTGAGTTTTGAAGGTTTTGAAGGTAATACTTGTCCTGGTTCTGGGGAAAGATATTTGATCTTTTCTATTCCCTCCAGCATCACTCTTACCTAACTTCATACTCTTTCTATTTTAAAATCAGAGCCTAGAAATTTAATGGGGCAAACCAGATAATAAAAGTTTACTATCCTTTAGCCTCGGGACAATACAAATGGGCTTCAGATATGATTCCTTTCTCTTCATTTTTTAATAAAAATTCTTAGGACAAAAAGTTATTAATTTTCTCATAATAGCTTGGAACACCCAAATAGGGATATTCCTAACTTTCAGATATGGGTTTAAGTCATTTTTAAAGTTCTGTCTCCTATTTATTTTTCATATTTTCAGGTAGCTATTGGCTTCTTTATATTTGAGATAATACAACTTGGTTAAGAAAACTCTATTACAGTGTTTGATACTGTATAAGAGACTGAGTGATATGATCAGGTGTATGCTTTAAGGAAATCATTTTGTTAAGTTGTATGAAGTACAGATTGGAGAAAGGAGGGCAATGAAGAAGTTATTTAAATAATTTAGGCAAGAGGATAAGGAAATTGATGATGGAGACACTGTAGGCATAAAATTATTTTTTTTAAAAAAGAATTAGCAATGAATTAGCAATGGAGTGAGCAGAGCTCTGATAAATATTCAAAGACAGGATGAAACAAAGATAATGATCCTAAAAAGGACACTGAAAAGAAGTAGTCGGACAGACAGGATGAGAACCAAGGGAAAGAAAGGTCACAGAAAACTCAAAGAGGAGAGACTACTATAGGGGAAGTGATGGCAACAGTGTATATGCTTCAGAGACATTAAGAAGGATGGTCATTGGAAAAAGACTGTTGGAGTTGCCAATTTAGAGACCATTGGTAATCTTAGAAGAGCTGTTTTTATTGAATGAAGAAGTCAGAAATCAGATAGCAAGAAGATGAGAAATAAGTAAAAGCAGTGTAAGTAGAGAATAAGTGCTAAGAGTTTGGCCATTAAAGGAAGAGAAAATATAGGATAATGCCTTGAAGGGATAGCAGGGTCAAAAGAGGGTTTTCTTTTGTTTGGGGAGAGAAAGACTTGGATATGTTCACAGGAACAGAGGGAAAAATAATAGATAGGATATTTGAAGATTAAGTGATGGTTTGGAAAACACTCTCTTGGGAAAAAAATCTTCTTTATGGTACATTTAGTAAAATGATAGTAAATTTAAAAAGTAGTTTGAAATTCCTGAAAATGCAATTTGTGACTGTGTGGTTTTTTTGTTTGTTTTGCCATTTTACTTAGATCCTGCATAGGTAACTTAAATTGCTTCACAAAAATCCATATTTCTAAATAAAACAATTACCAACAACTGTTTAGTTCTTTTCATTTCTGATGCTTTTGTGTCTCCCCATTCAATCTTTATATTTCCAATCCATTTTTGTTAACTTTCTAATTTGGTCTCTAGTAATATGCAGCTATCTCATCAGGAAATACATTTAGCTCAGTGGCTAAATTACTGAGTTGGAATTTCATTTTCTTTGGCATTTTAAGATATACTAAGTAAACTAATAGCAATACTTTCAGGACTATGAACCTCCTTTATCAATTTACTGCCCATTTCTCATTGTTAAATTATTTCTTGAAATGATTAGTTGTTGAGAATGATAAGAGAGACATTAAATGAGTAATGTAAGGATACTTGTAAACACACACAAACACACACATATTAGCTTTAATGTTCAGTTCTTTCAGAAATGTGCTGCATTGCTGGATGCAGAATTTCTCAAATTTGTAATGACCAGATCTGTGAAATTAGCTGCATTATTTAAAAAAGCTATATTATGGATTTTTCCTGTTTAAATAATATTTTAAAAATGAATGCAAAAACCTGGAAATGGATTTATTTTATCCAATTTCCTATTTTTGAGAAGAAGGCTATAAGGATTGTTTTGAATAATGTTACCAAAATGAAATCCTCACAAAAGTACAGAGTTCAGCTATATTCTGGAATGAGATGAAAGAATGACAAACCATAGAGATGACATCTGTAAAGGGGCAAACTTTGAAAACCAGGCTGATACTTTTCCACAACCCTTTTAGTCTGTTCCCTAGATGCTTTCATATGAAAGAAGAAATGAGACCTGATACCAATTTTGGTCTCTTGCTTTACTTTTCAGTGCTTATACTGTTTTATCATTGTTCACTTCTCACGAGGGGACTTTCAAATGTATGACTCTATTGTCATATGTTGTTTTCCTTGATTTTGTATTATAAAAGATTCCTCTGTGTTTACATGCATTTTATATACACATAAATACATTACTTTTCATATATGACATATTCTACATATATAGTATATACTATTAAAATAAATTAAATAGTTTGTAAGCCATAAAATAGTATTTTAATATGAATTATGTGCAGTGATAATACATGCACACACATCTATATCTAGAGAAACATATATATGTAGATATAGGTAAATATATATATATGTGTATATACATACACATACATATGTATATTTATATATACAAGTGTGTGTAGATATCATGAATAAGATAATAAGGATACATATATATACAGATATATATATATATATATATATATATATATATACATACATACAGCATGAAGGTTACCATCTATAGGTCTTTTTTTCATCTCTTACTTTTTTCATACACATTTTTCTAGATGACAAAATTACTGGTTATAACCTCCGAAGAGTGCAAAATTTAGATCAGTCTTCCAAAACTTAAAATGATTCAAGCTATACACATGGTGAAAGACTGTGTTTCTTACCCAAATTTAACGTATTTTGAAAAACTCATCACTGTAAGGTTGACTACCAGGTAACGAATAATTTTAAAATATTATATAAATAAAACAGCATATGCACCAATAAAAAGCAGATTATTTAAAATATTTTACTATTTAACATTGTAAGCAGTATTTTAAATGGACAAATTTTTTGCCATTTTATAATTGACTTTAAAATGTAGAGAACGTTCAGCAGAGACAAGCACAGCTTTATAGACTCTGCTCCAACAAGGTGTCTATCATCTAAGTATCATAGTCATTCAGGATTGCTTATAAGATATAACAACAGAAATAGCTCTGTTTAATGACCCTCTAATCATAAATAGCAGGTGAAGCATGAAAAAGGAAGTGCTCCAAAGATGTATGCCAAGGTTATGAAGAATATTCAATTTGGTGTCTTAGTTGAATGGAAATTCCCTAAGGATGCTGAGGCCTTTTAAGTGTCCCTCTTTGCTGATGACATTGTACTGGTTGACTCAAGTTCTGGAACATTGCAAAACCTCCCAGATGAGTTTTATAACTACTAGAAAGAATTTGACCTCTCTATCTATATAAAACAATATAAATGAAAGATATTTATCACTCAGATTATGCCATTCCTTGGGATGCTCAACTTGTAGATCTTGTGTGTGTGCCACAATTTATGTATTTATATTTGTATATCTACATATGTAACATATATACACATACATATAAACATACATATATACATCTGAGACAGATAAGACAAATGAATAATTAGTTCTGCTCACTATTAAGGAGGAGGAAGAAGGTTAAATTACCTTTAGAAAATTGTAAAACTCATTTTAGGTCTCCACATTTCTCTTGGAAACAAGGGCTTATCTTTTAAATAACAATCTTTTGCTCATGACAGACCAGTCTCCTGTAACTGAATTTTGATATTGGAAGGAAACGTGATATCTCTAAGTAATTCAGTAGTTAACAAAAGACCACAAAAGGAAGATATTCAACAAGGAATGGCAGTAAGGACAACTTTTATTTACTGAGACAGTTATGTAGCATAGTGGATAGTGGACATGGAGACAAAGAAGACTTGACTTCAAATCTCACCTCAGAGCTTCCTAGCTGTTTGGTCCTAGACAAGGCATTTAAGCTAATTGCCTCAGTTAGTCATCTATAAAATTAGTATAATAGTGCCCATATTTCATAGTTGTTATGAGGATCAAATGAGACAATAATTGTAAAGCTCTTAATGAAATACCTGACATGATAGGCATTGTATAATTGTTTATTATTATTATTATTATTATTATTATTATTATTATTATTTATCATTAATCTGATTAAAGGCCCCTTGGCCCCACTCATAGTGATACACTAGCCAAACCCATGAGAACTGAGCATATGATTGAAGCACTGGCATTAAGAAAAACAATGACATACTCCAGAATGTTGGGTGTATTACTTGTGTCAAACTTTTGAAAGGGTTTGTAACATGAATCTCTTAGGATGGATAGTCACAGATAAGTAATCAGTATCATTGGAGGAAGTGACTAAATCAACCAGACAGTAGCCTCATTAATAAGTGTGTTAATATATACTCATGTTATAATTTATTTTTAATTCTTTGGAGAACAAATACAAAATAAAATACCACATAAATTAGCTATTTAATAAATGGAGAAGTATATATTAATTTGACCTATTAAGGATTTATTAAATTTGCACTTACAAAGTGCAAGAAACTGCTTTACTATGGGGATACAAAGATAAAATGAAAATATATCCCTTAAGTCATACAATTAGGAAGTGTCTGTCACAAAATCAAGTCTTCCTGTAAATGAGTTGTGCTCTATGTCCACCAAGTTATCTAAAATAAAACTTGGGTGACAGGTGAACTTGGTTACCGCCAAGAAACAGAATTCAAGTTTTCTTCCTGTTGCTCATATTTTCAGCAGATCTAAGGACATCACTTTTTAAGAGCAAAGTCCATTGAAATGGGAAATGAAAGATATTTGATTCCCATAAGATTAAACTTTATTGGCTTTCCTCAAAAGAGAGAACAGAGGAAAGAGGACTACAGTGTGTTATGGCATAAACAGTGACTAGACAATGACAAATGTGACATTAGATGATTAGATGTACCTTGCTGCCATTATATGGTGTGTCATTTTTAGAATTCTTATTGCCATAACAACATAATACCATTTTAGGTCTTTTTAAATGACAATTCATTTTTTTCTCAGTCAATTTGTTCTTTGATCTAAAGACTTGCTTCTTTTCTCTGAAGTTGTTCACAATGCAGCATGATACAGAGAACATAGATAATAATTACACAGACTTCAATGGGGAAAAATAAGTATTTTAAATGAAAGCTTTCAATTCCTTTCTTGTGTATTCAGTCCATTAAAGATGATTGAAGCAATTCCAGTCTCTTTCTAACATAATACCCCTTTTCCCTTTTCTAAATGTAGCTAAAGAACCAAGATTTAGACTCTTCATGATTAATCCATGTTCCAGGAGAAAATTAGCTATTCTTTTCCTTCTTGTTAGTGTGTGTGTGTGTGTGTGTGTGTGTGTGTTGGGGGGGTTACCTAATGATAGTACAGGAAGAATGCCCTTTAGCTTTTTTGGCATTCAGGAAAAATTTGGTAATATATTTCAACAATGCTGTTCTTCTAACACTTTCTCAGAAATACCTGTATTGAAGTGGGTAGAACTATATCTTGCTTAAGACAAAGATCTCTGGCCTTACTTAAGGAGTTGTTAGGCTGCTATGCTATGGCCATTTGAATGCCACTCTGTGAATAATCATTCATCACCCTCAGATGCACAATTCAGGGCTATTCATTCTATTGTCATTTGTATAGTGTAGAATATATAATATAATAATATAATAAATAATAATATAATCACATTAATATTCCATAATTATTGCATAAAATGACAAATAAAATGTTTGTACAGTGATTTGAAAGTGTCAGAACATTTTCATATATTATCATATGTAATCAAGGATTCAGAAAAAAAGAATACTAATAATCCAATCTTCTCATTTTATAGACTAAATCTATGCTTCTGGTCAATATATAAAAACCAGATTTCACTGGCAATCCTTGATGGGTTGCAAAATGCATTGTGTAGATTACTCCCCATTGGAATGGAAACTCTTTATGGTTATGGACTGCCTTTTCTGCTTATATTTGTATCCCCTTAATTTAGGACAGTGCCTGGTATATAGTAAGAGTTTATAAATGCTTATTCATTCACTATCTTTTTTTTAGAATTTTACTACAATCAGGTACTATTATCCTTATTTTGTATATGGGGAAACTGAGATTCAGAGAATTTTTGACTATCAGAGATTATGTACTGAGAAAAAAGTTAGTACTAGGACTCAAATTTAGACCTTTTTACTCTAAATCCAGTATCATTTTAGTCACAGAATATTTTTTACAAACTTAGTTTTATTAAGTAAATAATATGCATTCCATCAACTACTATGGGCATTAGATTAAAGGTGGCCTAGCTTTCTTCACAATCTTAATTTAAGTATTCTTTTCATGAACATACAGTCCATGATTTAACCATGAATTTGTGTAAAATTGAGTTTAAGTATGCATTCTTGAATTCATTTTGCTTTAATTATATTATATATATATATATATATATATATATCTGTAAGTTTCTTTTAGACATTGTATTCAGTAACACAAAATTAAAAGGTTGCTACCACTAATCAATTTGTTTATAAGACATAGAAGGCATATTTAACAATTTTGCATGTGATTGATCTGGAGCCCAAAGAGATAGTAGTTAAAAATATGTTAGATAATAATCAAGATTCCAAAAGATCTCAGCAATCTTAAGCAATGGAGAAGAAAACAGTACTTATTTTTTGTTCAGTATGAACCAGTAACCTGCTAGCAAACTTGTCAAATATCACATATCTGTTGGTTCCTGCCTTATGTTGTCCTTGGGGCTAACACTAAACATTAATCAAGGAAGCATTCATTTCTCAAGTTCATTTTAGACTTCCATTAATCTTGTTAGAAAATGTATTGGTAGCCCTCTAGGTGGTGATACAGATAATGGGGTGGTATAGTTGGGAGGAGAAGGGGTTAGTTGGTTAGATGGAGGGACTCTGTTCAACATAAAAAACAATGAACTTGGCCATGAAAGCTGCAGAAATACCACATCATTCTTCAGCACCAGAGTGTGATTTTAAGCATTAGCTTTAATACTTAACTGGAAATAAAGTTTTGTTGTTGTTGTTGTGTTTGTTATTCTACAGGCATAACATTCTGAGAAATGTGGGATGCTCTACCTTCATATGTGTATCTTTCTGGGTGACTTTAGTCTGTAAGCGTTCCCTTCATATCATTGAAGGGATTGCTGGCTAATATCTTATGAGGAAATGTTGGAAGAACTGGGGACATTTAGGCAGGAGAAGGAAAGATGGGGAAGGTGATGCAATTTGCTTCCAAATACTGTTAGCTCTCTTTTGTGGAATGATTAGAATTAGACAATCTCATTGGGGAGATCAAGCAAATTTCAATTTACAAGAAAGATCTTCTAATGACCAGAATTGTTCAAAAAGAATCTGGACTGCTCTATGAGGTATTGGGCTCTATTTAGCTGGAAGTATCTGAGAAGTTGGAAAAGTCTGGAAAAATGTAGTTAGAATATTTTTATGAAGTGAATAGGTAATGGTAAGGAATTTCTTCTAAAACCTATATTCCAAGAAAGCATAATAGTAGCAATTCTGAAATGTAAGTCAATAAAATTTTCCTTTTTTGGCTGATTCCTTTTATAATACAAAAGTTAATTTAATTTCTTGCCACAAAAAGGTGTGAAAATTAACTTAAACTAAGACATTTTGATATTCTATGAAGGAAAATGTATAGTTTGTGATCTCATAATTCAAACTATCTGACACTTAATTTGTGATCTTGGACAAATCACTTTGCCAAGTGATGGACATGCATGGAACAAGGGCTGCATGCTGCCACACCCAACTTACCCTTCTCTGCATATTTATACTCCTGGATCTCACTTTCTTCATCAAAGAGTTTAGACTATCAGATTTCTAAAAGCCCTATTTTTTTCTTATGCTTCTTGGATCTGTAACTAGAATATGCCCCCCCCCCCCCCCGTTATAAGAATGGAGCACATGCTAGTAACTTCCTCAACTTAGCTCAAAGTTGAGAATTGACATTTATCTAATAGATTTAGAGTGTGCAAATAACCTAACACCTGGTGCTATATAGAAATAATCTGACAAATGTTTCTATCATAGCATATTTAATTCTAAGATTTGAAATTGTAGATAGCAGAAGCCCTTGTTGCTGCCTCTTACACAGAAGCTAAATAGATTTTCTTTGTTTTCTTAACCATTTTTGTCACTGCTTCTTTTTTTTTTAATACTGCCTAGAAGCATTCTATCCTGGCAGTCAACTAACTGTGCAGAAGGATGTAATGAGGTATTTTTTAAAAAGCAATTAAAGTCTTTGGCAGTTATAGGAACTGGGAGAGGCAAGGTTGAATATCAAGTCATATTTGTCTATGACAACTTTATCAGGGCTATGGAAAAATTTCAGGAAATCATGGTAGACCACAAAAAAATGAATCAGTGGCATCTGACAAATATTCATTGTAGCTCTGCAAGGAGCCCTGGCTTCTCAGACATTCTGGCAAGTCAGTCCTTTCTTTAGAAATCTATGGAAATAGTGTAAATTTGGGATTTTTCTTTATCTCTATGCTTCCCTCACCCACAGTATAATCATTTTCAATTTATAGTCCTCCCCTGTAGTCCCTTTTTGTGGAATAGGCCATGATTATAATGTTAAGTAATTAATCAGGGATGAAGACTAAAACTATTATGGAATTCTAAATCATTTTAAGTTTATTCAGTGTCATTAAGTCTCTGACAGAGGAAAATAAAATCCATGATGAAGAGGAAAATTGTA
This sequence comes from Macrotis lagotis, assembly GCF_037893015.1. Classification (NCBI taxonomy): domain Eukaryota; kingdom Metazoa; phylum Chordata; class Mammalia; order Peramelemorphia; family Peramelidae; genus Macrotis; species Macrotis lagotis. The sequence continues at coordinate 112,488,136 of NC_133666.1, read as the reverse complement.
ACTTTATTTCAACCATTTAATCGTGGTTTTTAAATATTTATTTTTACAACCAATCAGACTTCATTGCTAAATGATAATCATAGTCTAGCAGACTAGCCTTTCTATAGGGATTAGTATTCCATAAAGTTTCCTAGATATATCTGATCAATATTCAGCACAAGATTATTATTTTCATTTGTTATTAAGAATTGTCATTAAGTTTTAATTCATTAAGTTCATTACGTTGTCATTAATTTGTCATTAAGAATCTGTTTATCAGTGTAATTAACTATATTTTACATATGAACAAATTCCTTTTAAGACAATTCCTCTGTAAAGATCATAAGATCAATCAATTAATCAATTACTCAGTCAAAAAACAAATATGGGGGTTGCTAGGTGGTGCAGTGGATAAAGCACTGGCCCTGGAGTCAGGAGTACCTGGGTTCAAATCTGGTCTCAGATGCTTAATAATTACCTAGCTGTGTGGCCTTGGGCAAACCACTTAACCCTGTTTGCCTTGCAAAAAGCTAAAAAAATGAAACCTTTACTATTTATCAATAATTATGCTGAGAGCTAGAAATAGAAAGGCAAAAACACATCTTACCCACAATGGGTTTATAGTTTAATTGGAGAGATATCAAAAAAAAAGTATATATGCCAATTACATCAGATTAGAAATTTCGAGTTAAAAAGAACCTGAGACCTTCTAATCGACCTCCATTTTTTATAGAAGAAACTGTGTCACAAGAATGTGACCTGTCCAAGAGTCTTGTCAGATGTGGAATTTGTAGAGACAGTGCTCTTTCCACTGAACCCTGCTGCTGTGAATATGAGCTGTATTAATGTCTAAGAAATGATTTATTTAATTGTTGATTCTGTTATAAAAATGACTCATTTTTATAGTGCTTTATAGTGGAAGAAGTTTTACCATCTCTATTTTATAGATGGGGGGGAGGAATGAGACTGAGGCCTTTGATTTGCCAAAAATCACTCAAGTAGCAAATATCAGGGTCAGAACTTGGATGCAGGTTACCAACATTTTTTTCATTACATTACAATATCACTCATGATATACAACTTACTTCAACAGATATAGGCAGAGTGAGAGAAAGCTAGATGTATAGAATAAGAACAAATCCTAATTCACTAAGAATAATTTGAATAAGAACTAAAGTTTATATTTATTAAGCAAACTCTTCAGAATATAAATTAATAGGGCAAACAAGGTCTATCAACAGACATCAATTACAAGAGTCACTAGTTTTATTATCAATATATTAGCCTAGAAAAAAATTGACTGGATTCTCATGTAATTAAACTTTTAGTCATTAATAAATTCACTCCTGAGTAGTTTCAGCTTCTACCTAGCAAAAGAGACTTTGGAATCTAAATATTCAGTTGAAATTTTTAATATAATCTATGAATTTATTGTATCACCTATGAGTATTTGAAATGGAAATAAAGATTTGAATTTAAATCCTTTTTCCAACACTTACTATTTAGGTGACCAGGCTGAGAAACATCATCTCTCTGAGGTTAAGTAACTCCCTAAGATTTAGTTACTGAACTATAGATAGCTTGTAATATGTATAATTAGAAGGGATTCCCATACCAATAGAAGCCTCTATCTTTGAGGAATTGTTAAAGATTGATAAAGTCTGTATACATATCTTTATCTATCTATACACATACTCTCCTGTGACTCTAAGAAGCTGTAGCATGTGCAGAGGTCATACCTCAGTAAACTATCTTGGCAGATGGGATAAACCAGATTTAAGATAATTGACAGATCTCAAATCTGTTTGTGAATTAAGTTATACCTTCCCCAAACATGAATATTTTCCCCAGCAGAATAGAAGATGAGAACAATTTGCTCTTATGGCCTCAAAGACAGCTAAGGCAGACACTGTGGAGCATTTGGAGATTGGCTAGGCATCTAAGATGCAAAGGTCATCCACTGAATCCACTTTTCCATAGCCCTGATAAAGTTGTCATAGACAAATATGGCTTGATATTCAACCTTGCCTCTCTCTCCCAGTTCCTATAACTGCCAAAGAATTTAATTGCTTTTAAAAAAATACTTCATTACATCCACTTAAATCCAATTCATGTGCAGGTCATCAATTGTGATATAATTGAACCTCTTTAAAAGCAAATAGTAAACAACAGATAACAATAATTAATATTTGTGTATATTACAATATGAATTTTATTGCCATAATTTCTTTGCTTAATTTGGTACTTGGGACACAGTAAGCATTTAATAAGTGCTTGTTGGTGGTGTTGATGATAATATTGCTGATTATTTCAAGTAAATGCAACTTTTTCAAATTATAGCCATTTCTACTTCTTAATTTCATGCTTGATACATAATAAATGTTTGTTGATGATGATGAGCATGAGAATAAGATGCTAATAATGATCTCAATTAATTATCAACTTATAGTTTATTCTAGCCTCATTTGATTTTATTTCTGGAATACACTAAGTACTTAATAAATGCTTACTGCTATTGATGATGATAATGATGATTATATCCATTGAAATCTAGGATGGTTATTCTAATCTACCTATGTTTCATCTGTGAAACTTCAAGTAACAATAAAAATGCTTTGATATTAAAAAGTTTTAAAATATTCATAAAATATCACTTTACAGCATTAATTATTATTAGGGAAATAGAGAATCTACAAAAATGTTAATGTTAACTTGCAGTCTGTCACCTTTCTTCCTCCAGCTATTTAATTATAATCAAATCCTGATGAAAAATTAATATTGAAGGTACGGAGAGAATACCTCTCTTGTCATTGGCTTTCACTGTTATTAGAAAGATGCATGCTACATCCCTATTTACATAGGGGAGATGATTTGATCTGCAGCATAACTAAACCTGTGGTATAGATGGGAATTTTATAATGAATTTTTCCTGCTACTCATAAATGTTAGTACTATATCCCTGTAGGATGTTTGTCCTACATCTCCCAAGAGAGATTCAAGAATTTGATGATCTGTGAATGACTTACTATTAGTATTTAAACTTGGAAACTCATGTAAAACAGAAATACAATTGATTTGTATTTCTTTATGAGGTGGTCAAAATACCCACTAAGTGTGTTTACCAAGGAAATTGACAATTGCTTCTCTGCTAAAACTTAAGATAAAATGAAAAGATAAAATTATCCAAACTTCCAACATTGATTCTTTAGATTTAGCAGGTAGAAAAACATTTTCTCAATTTTTCCTGCATCATTTTTTCTTTTGGTGTTTGATCTTCTGGTATTGGAGGAAAATGGACTTCTTTTGGTGACTTTAACTGAATTCAGTTATTTTTTTGAATTTCTGAATAGATATAAATTAAAATCATCTAGTCACTTTACTGCTCAAAAGACTTCAGTTGTTTCCTATTTTACAAATAAAGTTCAAGGTCCTTTATTTGCCGTTCAAGGTGAGAGTTGGCAGTGGTTGAAGGAGATGAGGTTTCATGTTGTTTGTGGTCATAATCTTTTTAATCACTTTCAATAATTCTGAGCTCCAACAATATATTATAGTTCTTAAAATTATAAGAAAACAGAAGTACTTATGCCTTACTATATCTACTTTCCAAACCACCATTGCAGTTTGAGGCAAGATAATATTACTTCCTCTGTATTCAATAATAGCAACAACAAAATTGTTTTACATACTTAAACTATAAATGAGAGAACAACAGTTATGGAGAAACTTCAGTTCTTTAATGTTCCAATCTAATAGTATTCCTAAAAGGGAGACAACAAAACAAGACAAAACTGACTTCTTTCCCAAAGGATCTGACTTTCTCTTATATTTTTTCTCATCTTGTTTACATCATAACTTTTCTTTCTATTGAATCCTTATAAGAAACTATTTGCCTTAAGAGGAAGGGGGAGAACAAGAAGGCAAATCTGCTATCCAGCAAAATTGAAAACCATTGTGATTCAATATCCACTAAGAATTAGCACATTCTACTACAAAATGGACATTGGCATGACTTTAGCATTCTAAATAGGAAAAAAAATAGTGGGAGAAAGATGTTAATCTGCTTTAAAAATAATTTTGAGTCAATTTAGTAATTTGAAAAAGATTATATTTTCTATATTAAGGAGAATTTAACTTTCCTGCCAGTTCATCATCTACCTATCCCTACAGGTTGGAGGAAAAAACTTAAAGCACATTGCCTTAATTGAACAGTGAACCAAACAAAGGGATTTCCTTATAAAACTCTTCCAAATTTCAGGAACTTTAGTTTTGGATTGTTTTCCTAAAGGCTCTTTAGAAGACTTTCCCAAACAAATCAATTACATTTTTATATTAATGTAAACTTCCCTAAATTCCTTATAACTTTGCTGCTTACAACTTTGAAAAGATAATTTCATTTAAATAATCCAAAAGGATAGAAAAATCATCCAAAAGACAGCTAAATTGTCACAATAGCTGCCATAGCTGGAAACTTTGGCAATGAAATATACTTTTGTCATACTGTGAATCTTCATCTGCCATGTTGAAGGTTCAACAAAACACCATTTCTCCCTTTTACTGCCACAAGTTTTTATTATCTTGCAATTCCAATGTACATTCTAAACATTTCAATGAAAAACAGTATTTATTTAAGATTAATCCTGAATAATTGTGGAAAACAATACATTGATTGTCTTGTGAAAAAGCCCTTAAATGAAACAACAAACCAGATTGAAAAAAAAAAAAGGTCACAAAAACAGGATTGCAGTAGAGTAGCACATAAATATTTTTCATTAAACATTAAAAACAACAGCTGCTACTCTCTTTAACACTGTGAAGATTTCACTTTATTAAGTTTTGGGTGGTTAATGACTTTAAAAGTAATTTGCAATTTAAACATGTCTGTATCTCTTGGCTAATTCATGACTAAGCCTTTTGAGTTAATTCTCATTCTTATTAACAGCATTTCTCACTTTTCCCCTTTAAGGGGAAAAAAGTAGCAAAGTAGGAAAAACTATCTTGAATAAATTCTTACCTCAAATTACAACAATGGAATATTTTTATATACTAGAATTTAGATATATCCTATGGTATTTACTAATGAATTTCTCTTCCTTAATCTCTACCCTGCTGCTCCCAAAGTCCTACCCCCCATTACATCCCGAAGGCAAAATATAGTTGCATAGTGAAACTGAAAATATCTCTTAAATTACTCAAAATATTATAATTACATACATATGTATGTGTATATTTGTGTGTCATATATGCACATATTTTGTGGTTATCACCCTTCTTTGTTTCATTTGGATTTTCCTTTATAGTTTAGGAAGCTACAGAGCTCTGCAACAAGGTTACAGAGCAAAAAGTGGCTTCTTTCAAAAGATGACAGTGACCAAAAGTTGGAAATGACCCCTTTTATCCTGCTCTCAAAGTTCTTGCACTTCTGTTGTATTCAGTTTTGTGTTGTACTTATCAGTAGGCAGAGTTTATCATTGGGGCAACTAGGTGTCAAGAGGGATAGAGTGGTCTGGAATCAGGAAGATATCTCTTTTTTGAGGTCAAATTAGACTTTAGACACTTAGTAGCTGTGTGACTGTGGGTAAGTCACTTAACCCTCTTTGCCTCTATTTCCTAATCTGTAAAGTGAGTTGAAGAAGGAAATGGAAATCTACTCCAGTATCTTTGCCAAGAAAAGTTCTACAGAGTCAGACAAGACTGAATCAAAGACTGAATTGAAGAGTTTATCATTCCCTACTAAATTTTAATTTCTTAGAGACATTAACAATGCTTTATTTACATGTGTCTAAATCTACACTTCCTACAAAAGACTTAAAGTATTTAAAGTTTCCTATGTTTTCTATGTTTTTTATTATCATTAGATCCTTCAGCCAATCCTCTGATGGTTTGATTTCAAGTAGGTTCTTCAGAAAAAAAGGACCAAGACTTCCATACTATTTCCTGATCATTTCCTTACCATGCCATGGTATACTCTGGTCATTATTTTTATCTCCCCCAACTCTTAGTATAATCTTTGATTCTGCTCCAGACAGGCTGAGCTCTGGTAGATAAATTTACACTGTACCTTGCCAGAACAAAGTCTCCATACTATTTCTGGATCAGCTCTCATCATACTACTCCCCATTTAGTTATTTGAGGGAAGATATTGGTATTGCTACAACTTAGCATGGTGCTTGCAGCATTTTAATGGTTTAATAAATGTTCTGTTAAGTTAGGTTGTCTGTCTGTCTACCTAGCTATCTCTCTTCACTATTTTTGGTCTCCTCGAGTAGATTGAATAGTTGCTTATTGATTTTTTCTCAAAATGATATGGGCAGATGTGAGCATAATACCTAAATGTGGTCTGGCCCCATTTCAAATGTATTTTGATGTTTCTGTACATAACTTCTATTAATACAATTTCAGATTATATTGACTCTTTTTATTTTGGTTGCTAACTCCTAATTAGCTTGTAGGCTACTGAAGTTACCAAGTCCTTTATCTAGCCACATCTTGACAATCGATGTAATTGATTTTTGGAACCCGACTATGAGACTTTACCTTTATTCCTTTTAAATTTAATTTTTTAAAAAAATGTAAATAAATGATTCTGTACATATATGCTATAAATTTGCCTGTGCCAATCTACTTAAAATTTAACAAGAACTAATTCATTATTTACGATGTGCAAAGTACTGTACTGTGTCAAAAATCTGAAGAAAAACCAGAAAATAGTCCCTCCTTTCAAAGAGCTTGTATACATTTTGCAGCCATTTACCAGTTTCCCCATTATACCTATTGGCACTACCCAAGTGACACCAAATGGCTTGTCTATGTTATGTCTATGGCATTAATTACTCTGATCTAGTAACTATCAAAAAAAAGGAAATGAGAATAATCATTCATCACTTGATATTGGTAAATTTATTCTTGAAATAGTGATTTTCACATCCCTTTATCAACATTCACAAAATAATACTTTCTAGAGCTTTACTAAGAATCATTAAATGTGCTGATATATATTTTGAACACTTACTGTTGTTTCATCATTTGAAGAATTCATCCTTTCTCTCCTTTTAAAAAAATGACCAATTCTTTTTTAGTCATTTTAAGATAACTGACAGTAGTTAATCAACATCATGCTCACAATATTTCAAAAGCCTTAGATACAGCCTTCTGATCTACTGACGAATCAATATTAAGTGTGGCTAAACTGATTCTTACCATTTCCTTTCTTATCTTGAGTTTCAATTCCCTGTTAATCATTTTTGCTTTATCTTTTCACATCTAAAGACCATTCTTCTTGCCAGAGAAAATAGAAGCAAAAATAGTAAATCATGTCTTCCTTTCAGCATTTATTATCTTCTATTCATGCTAAAGAAGTCTGCACTTTCCCTGCTCCTTTTCTTTCCTCCAAAATTATCTAAAAGAAAAGAAAGAAGTTTTCCTCCAGATCTCTACCATTCAGTGAAAACCTCATCTGTTTCTAGGAATTAGGGTTTCTGACATTATTCTTATAGGAGTGTACCACTTTTTTTGTTACTTCTCATTTACCAAGACTGTTTCATCTTTGGAAGCAAGTTAATGTCTTAACATCTGAGTTAGTGAGTGAGATTTCTAAGCAGCTACACAGATCTTTTAAGTAAAACTTCTTTTCTTGCCAAATTGCTCTGAGGGTAGAAAATTAACATCCCTTCCTACCCAGCTATTAGATTCTAAGGAATAAGAATAAGGAAGTTTATGGAGCTCTTCAGAACTCTTAAATAGGAAACATCTTTTTAGCCTTCAATGTAAGAATTCTCTTCTTAAGCACATTCATCTTACTCATTTGTGCACTGAAGCATTACAAATTCTATTTAGTAATGTTTGCGTTGTTCCTCTCCACCCCCTTTAATAGTGTAATAATACAAGTTAGAGTCATATCTCAGACCTTTGGCAAATTGGTCAAAGACTGAAAAAGAAATGAACTGACTAGTCGAAGAAAAAGATAAGCTCTGCTTTACCTTTCTATTACCCATTTTAAAGAGGCGTGGAAATGTTGAAGTAAGTAGAGTGCTAATCTTATAGACAGAAAGACTTGAGCTAAAATCTTGCCTTAGATGGTTACTAGGCATGGTTAAGCCATTGTAGCCTTTCATTCTAGTTTTCTCATCCATTATAGTACCCAGCTCACAAGGTTGTGAAAATTAAAAGAAATAATATTTGTCAAACTTAAATCTATTTAAATGCTAGTTACTATTACCATTACCATTATTATTCTTATTTCTTTTTTGTTTTGCTACAATAGTAGGCATTTCATAAATGGTTTTCCTCTCTTTCTGAAAAAGTATAAAGGTGAGAGGCTTTTACTCAAGTCACTTCTTTTATTTTAGCAACATGGAATAAAAAAGAAGTGTAAAAGTAGGACTCAAATCTAAGAATTCAAAGCCCATTTCAGGGATTTTTCTATTATACTGTTTTATCTGTCCTTGTAACATGTAATTCTTTTGCTGCTGGTGGTGGTAGTAATTCATTGAAGCTTTTATATATATATACCACAAGCACTTATGAATGATCTACCCAAACTCAGCAGAAAAATCCTCCAATGTATCAAAATAGAAATAGAGGATGAGTTTGAAAGTTAGTCAACTTTCCATATTAGTTGTTCCTTTACATCTATTAAAAAGAGGGGAGTATTTCTCTGAAACCAAGATTGATCATTTGACTTAATTCAGTTTCATATGCCTTTTAGTGTTGTTTTTACTCATATTCATGTAATCATAATCATTCTATATATCTTTCCATGTTTCTGTTTTATTTTTTCCTTTTCAGATCATACAAGTCTACCTAGTAATATATTATTATTATTATTATTATTATTATTGTGAAGAGATCTGAAAAATTAAGAAATCAAAAGTTATAAGGGAAAGCCCTTTATAACCTGTGAAGTTTTATAAAGGTGTGTTTGACATTATTGTTTTTTTCCCCTCCATTTCATGATAGATATTTCCAAGCTCCTCCATGGTCTGCAATAACATGAAAGCAGATACTGAAAATAGTACAATAAAAGGCACTAAAATGGGAGATTTGATCATTTAGATCCGGTTCTTATAGCATATGAAAAAAGAGAAGAAACTCACTAGATAGGAACATGGTATTCCTTTCTCTCCCTTTTGTTCTTAAACTCCAATTATTTTAGGTTTATTGGTATGTGCTTATCTAAGGGATTATGAATTTTCTTTCTTACATATGCTGTACTTAATTTAACAGAAAATAAATGAATATTTGCAAATGCTATTAGAAGAATGAAATTGTAAATAAAATCTGTAAATCTTTCTTAAATACAGCCTGCTTTTCTTTTAAGTATCTAAAAACATCATGTAACTGCCAAAGCTATCCTGTTTGTCTATGTTTTATTCTGGCTTCTCATCTTTTATCTTCTGTGCTTTTAAAAAAGTTTTATATGATTCATTCTTCTTTTGGTTTTTATCTTCTCTCTCCTCTCTGTCTCTATATCTCTCTCTCTCTCTGTCTCTCTCTGCCTCTGTCTCTCTTTCTCTTCCTCTCTCTCTCTCTCTCTCTCTCTCTCTCTCTCTCTGTCTCTCTCAGCAACCTTTATTACTCCTCATCCTTGCCAACTCTTCCCTCAATGGAAAAAAAAGAAAAAAGACACAGATATAGATATAAATTTATACAATACTTTTGGAAAAAGAACAAAACACAGATATGTATGAGCAACACACACATATGTATATATGCACAGAAAGTACATATATATGTCTCATACACATATCCTTTGTATATATATATATGCATAAAATATGTATAAGTAATAGTGGATATGTTTTATATAGAAGTATGAGTGCATGCATTTATAGGCATATATTCATATACATTTATATTTGTAAATCTCTAAGCAAAGGATATGTTTAAGTAGATATATACATACATATACTATATTTGCATACATATATACATATATTCACACTTATATATGCATATTCATAAATTTTTCTATAAGGAAATGAATTATATACTTCACATTGACTCCCCAGGTATCATGGTGACCATTGAATTGATTTGAGTAAAGTTTTTCCAATTTGTTTTTTCTTTATGACATTGTTAGTTATAAGTTGCTCTCCTAGTTCTGCTCACATCACTTAAGTATCAGTTCATATTAATCTTCATAGGTCTCTCTGAAATCTTTCATTAGATTTAATGATACAAAAATATTTGATGACATTATCATAATTTGTTTAGTCATTGCCCCAATTCACAGAAACTCCCTTAGTTTCCCTTTTTCTGTTAAAATAAACAAGTGCAAAAAAAAAAAAAAAAGAGCAACTACTAATATTTTTGTGTAGATGTGATTCCTTTTGTCTCACTGTGATGTTTTTAGGATTTAGGCCTAAGGATGGTATTTACTCCTAATGGATCAAAAGCTATTTATTTAATGACTTTGAGGTCATCGTTCCAATTGATTTACAGAATTATTGTACTAACAATGCAGTGAATGTTACTCTTGGACATTCTAACAAAGGCAGTGTAATTTGTTTTGTCATATTTGTCTACCTTAAGCAAGTAAAATGAATTTCAGGGTTGTTTTAGTTTTCATTTCTCAGTTAGTATTGAAACATTTTTCCAAATGTCTGTCAATGGTTGCTGAGATTCCTTCCTATTCATATACATTGACTATTTCTCTTATTAGCTAATAACTCTTTTATCTTACATATTTAAATATAGACTATTTGTGCTCAACCTGTAATAGAGCTTTTTGAGCTCCTTTGATTTTACCAGTCACAGATGAACACAGTACTTTGAATTCAACATAGTGATGGTCCTCTTTAAGCATGTACAACAAATCAGACCTTTATCATAGAGATTTTTTTTTTTAGGTTTTTGCAAGGCAAACAGGGTTAAGTGGCTTGCCCAAGGCCACATAGCTAGGTAATTATTAAATGTCTGAGACCAGATTTGAAGCCAGGTACTCCTGACTCCAGGGCCGGTGCTTTATCCACTGCTCCACCTATCCACCCTATCATAGAGATTTGCTGCAAAGATTTCCCCACAATGAACCATATCCCTTTTAATTCTAACTTCATTGGATGATCCTTTATATCCCTTGTTTGTTCATGAATCATTTCCCTATCTTTAAACCCGAAAGACCAGTTCTTACTTTTTTTCTCTAATTTTTCACATGGAAATTTTATATTTAAGTCAAGGACTTTTTTGAAGCTTATCTTGGTTTATGTATGAAGTATTGTTCAAAACCTAATTTATTTCAGTTAATATTTCAGCAGTTTTTGTCAATAACAAGTTCCTATCCCAAAAGCTACTTACATGTGTTTGCTTATGTATTTATACATATACATATACATATACATATACATATACATATACATATACATATACATATATATATATATATATATACACAATCTGTCTCACTGCTCAATCACCTTATATTTTAAATAGAAGCAAGTTATTTTGATAGTCATTGCTTTATAATATAACTTGATATTTGGTATTTTTTTTCATTTTTCCTTTTAGAAGAAGAATTCTACTAATGCATCTCCTCACTTGATAAAGTAGTAATTTGGTATTTTGCTTGATATAAACTGAATAAGTAAATTAGATTAGTTATTATTTTAATTTTTATTATATTGGTACAGCCTCAACACAAGCAATTAATATTTCTAAAAATATACCCATCTATCTGTGTTCAAATTATGTTTGCTATTTTGCTATATTCCTTTGTAATGGTAGATGGATCCCTAAATGTTTAATGATACTATATTTATCTTGAATTAAATTTTTATTTCTATCCTTCTGCCTGTGTTTCATAGGAATTTTGCAGAACTGCTAATGATTTATGGGGATTTACTTCATATAATATATTGTTATTTATTGATTCAATTTTTAAAAATCTGAAGTATAGGAATAAGATAGAATATATCAATTGTGTGGGCAGCTATGTGGTGCAGTGGATAGAGCACTGGCCCTAGATTCAGGAGGACCTGAGTTCAAATCTGATTTCAGATATTTAATAATTCTAGCTGTGTGACCTTGGGCAACTTACTTAACTCAATTGTCATACATAAATACACAAAAAAGAGCACATCAACCATTGCTTCTTTGTCCATGCCCTGACCTTTTATCTTGTTGTGACTCTGGTATTACCTGAATAATAATCTGCCTCTCTGAATGCTAGTTGGGTCCTATTATTTTTTCTGTCTAGGAAGTGATCTGCCTGCTCCCTGGTCTGGACACTGATTTGCTCCTTTCTTTTTCTGGCCTCTGCCTTAATTTGTGTCCAGCCTAGTGATTTATTTGTTTTCTATCAAAAACTCTTTGATTTTCTTGTGTAGTTATAGAATGGATGAAAGAGTTTAAATCCTTTTTTTTCTTTACCATTTTTCCTTCTGAAACATTTGTAATGTTATTGACTTGTGGTGGATTTAGGCTCTTCTATATCTTTTTCCATTTTCAAAAACACACATGCATTTCTCCTTCCTTCCATACACATACACACAAATACGCATACATACTTGCACAATACACACAAGTACATATACACACAAATACATACATACATATACACAAATTTGAAGACAGGTACTATCAAAACATTCTGGAAACATGGTATTTCCCACAATTAAGGCTAAGCAAGCAGGCTATGCCCCGAATTTGGCACAACTGTAATTCTTTGTGCTCTGTAGGATATCACTCTGACAGAGTGTATTGTTTGGACCAGCATCAGGTGTTTATGGAGGGATTTAACACCATTATTTGCCTGGGCCATTCAACGCATGTTCACAATCCTATTCCTTGTACTGTAACTCATGTTCCCATCCCAGAATTCTATTTCTATACCCTATAGTCCAAAAATTTGAGATAATAACTGTCCCAAGAAATGCCAACCATGAAAGCTATCTAAAGACTGAAGAAGGGGTTGCACCAGACCCTTTCCTATATATAAGCAACCCCAGCCTTAGCAGCATTTTGCCCTCCTTCTTGGTGTGAGGTGTTTCTGCCTGCAGGTATCATTTTCTGAAATGAATTAAACTTCTATTTGTGTCCTGACACACCTACTCTATTTTGGCTCTGAACACCCACAGATTAGAAATGGCTTTGAGTCCAGTTGACAGTACAATAGGCACTAAAAATGGTGGGGAATATTAACTCTTTTCCTTCCTGGGAATTCCATTTCTCTATATTATAGCAAAAGAAGTTAAGAAATAAAAAGTTATACCAGTTTCCCCTCACTCATATAATAATTTTATAGGTTCCTTCTAAGTCAGGAATGGGGAACCTTTTTATGACAAGGACTATTTGATAGTTATGACATAATTTGTGGGCCATAAAAAATTATCAATTTAAACTGCTGTATTTGGTCAAACCATTTAATTAATTCACCCCTAAAATATTCCTATATTTATAGAATTTCAAGTCCTGTCTGCAGTTGGCTTGGTAGCTCCAGACCAAATGATTTCATAAGCCTTATATGGTACATGAACTGAAATTTCCCCACCTCTGATTTAAGTCAAGGAAATAAAATGACATGAACTGTTTTCTTTAAATTATATTTTTTGTGATTTGGATTCAAGTTTTCTCATCATCCTGGCTGCTACCCACAGGATGTACTCCCATCTGAAAAAGCCATTTTAAAAAATTTGGTTCTCAAAACTATATACAGAGAATATTTCATTTATGTTTGATTAAGAAGGATACAGAAAGATTGACTACCATCTTGTTTTTACTGGGTACTCAACCACATAACTGAAGCTTTCCTCATTTTTCTGACTGGGACCAGCTACTATTGTAGCCCTGGAGTCAAGAGGACCAGACATTTAATAATTAACTAGCTATATAACCTTGGGCAAGTCACTTAATCCCATTACCTTGCCAAAATTAAAAGAGAGAGAGAGAGAGAGAGAGAGAGAGAGAGAGAGAGAGAGAGAGAGAGAGAGTTAAACCAAAGTCCCTTGCATACTAATCAATAGAAGTCTTGAATGAAATTAATTTGAAAGTCTTGGAAATAAATTTAAGTTAGTGGGAGAGAATTATATTGAAAAAAAGAAGAAAAAAGAAAGAGAACAGCTTTAAAAGTCATGCAAAACTTAGCATTAGACTGTTTTTGGTTTTTCAAAACTGCAATTAGGAACAGAGAATGGGTGCTGAAGTTTAGTTACTGTATTTAAGATATGTTTCCATTAAAAACAAAACCTAAAGTCCCCACAGGGACAAAATGAGCAAATAGTCTAATAGTGACATATGGATAGCCACAATTGCTCATCAAGGAGAGATATAAGTTGTGAGGAGAACAAGAAATCCTGAGAGAGAAAAGGGAAATCGAAATCTTCAAAAGGGTTTCAGGCTGACTACAAATTGCTTTTTTTTTTAATTTCAAAAACAAAAAACAGCTTTGAGCATGTTCTTCTTGATGAATTGGAAAAGTTCCACACATGAGGGCCAGCAATGTCAGCAAAAGGCAATTGTGAGATTTAATACATCTTTTAGATGAAGAACTAATCTTATATAAACACATTGCAGTATATTTTCAGGCTGTGTAATGACCCCTGCCTCTGTATTGGACCATATTGTTAATGGAGATAACAGTGGCGTGAAACAATTGTGTTTAGTCTAAAGACTAAAGTGGTAGAATGTTTTTCCTCCTTATGTGTGTCTATGTGTGTTCAAATATATATATATATATATATATATATAAAATATATATACATGTAAGCATCCACACAAATATACAGATATACACATATGCATAAATATGTATATATATACATAGAGGTGTGCAGATTATAGTTTGCATATATGTGATTATATAAAACATACATAAGCAATTGTTTGGGTATGCATGCATGTAAATGTGTATAATAAATATGTGTATTATGTGTGTATTTTCATATTCAAAAATGAATTTTGCTTTGCTGCATTAATATGGGTTTAAGAAAACTAAAGTAAAGAGTACTTCATTCCTCAATTAATTTCTTCATTTCTTGCTTTAGGATACCATAAAACTCCAAGGGTTTCTGAGAGGAAATAGGCTCATTTTAAGCTTTCAAAAGCCATCTGTGATACCTAGTATCAGAGCAAAATCAGTTGACCTGCATTAGCTTACCTTCTATTAGTAAGGGGCTTGATTCAGAGTCCACAAGCCCCTGATCCACCTGTCTTGGCTGCATGACACCATTTTATAGCTTATTTTTTTCCCATTTATCAGAAGTGACAGACCTTGCTTGCTCAGGTTTCTAAACTTATTTTGTCCCTCTATTTCTATTCATCAATGTCATTTGCAAAGAACTAGAGAAAAATTTGGAAAGGAGAAGTAATTTTTATTGATGAAAATAGTTATCGATTTATTTTTCAATAGAATATCAATTTATCTATAAATAAAAGATCATTTCTCAATAGAATGAGCACTTAGGGTAGAGCACTTTTATTTTAGCATAACCAGTTTCCAAAACAATATGTTGGAAATGGTAAGTACTGAATAATATTTGTTGATTGATCTTTGATTAATTGACCACTTGAGTAATTAATCAGTTGATTATTGTTGTGAATGTTGATTAATTGACTAAATCAATTAAATTGATTAAATTAAATGAATTAATTCAAGAACTTAGAGACTGATCTCACTACTAACTAATCTTGGACATTGCAGGCTGTTTACCACATCTGAAAATGTGACATTTTAAAAGGCACGTTCATTCATGATTTCAAAACTATTTACATAGCTATAATGAGGTAGCTGAAAAACAGTGTACAGAGTGCTGATCCTGGAATTAGGAACATCTGAATTCAAATCTAGCCTCACTTACTAGCTTGTGACCCTAGACAAGGCACTTAACTTTGCCTCAGTTTCCTCAACTTTAAAATGGGGAGAATAATAATACCTATCTTGCACTTTCTTTACTTAGTTATTTTATATCACTCTTGGTACCCAACAACTCTCCCTGGCTAAAGATGACTCTCCATTATAACAGGGATAGTCAGGAAAATGTATGTTTTATTTCATACTTCTGGTTTGTCACCTCTGCTAAGAAGTTGGAAGCACTTGATCATCTAAAGTCATTGTTGTTGAATTAATCAGAATTCTGAAATCTTCCAGAGTTGCTTTCCTTCATGTTATTGTGGTCATCCATATAGATTATTTTCCCGATCAGCTTGTGGTATTATCAAATTAATGTTATAAAGCAGTAATACTAAATTTCAATAAAACTAAGACTCTAAGATATGTAGGAAGAACTCTTTATTTAATAAGACATAGGAAAATAGAATGCAATTTAGTCAAAAGGGGGGAGGGATGATTTTATGTAACAACTTGTATTCATATATATCACAATTAATTACATCAATCAACAAGCTTTTCATCAAGTATCCATGTGACAGCTATCATGCTAGGCTGCAAGATGAATGAACAGTATAAAGATGAACTGATTAACTCAGGAAGGTGAGGTCAGAGTAGAGCAACTACTTGAAAAATACTGAGAGGTAGAGTGCAAAGTATGGGTTTAGGAGAAGAAAGGCAAAAGGAGAGATATGGGAATAAGAAATTCTGATCAGATAGAAGAATGTCAGAGTTTCTCATGAAAGAAGTGAAATATGTAAGTTAATGTTGAGATCTAGGCTGTACAGGGTTGAGATGGAGTGAAGTAGTTCCTGAGATTTGAGGAGATTGAAGAACTGGCAACCTGAGAAAATTTGCAGATATTTGAGGGTTCATCAGCATAATTTTTGATATTACTAGCATAAAGATAGGAGTTGGGGAGGACAGAAAGGAGGAAGAATAAAACAAGTAGCCATGAGTCACCATATTCTATATACATGAAAGAAATGTGATAAAATGTACTTCAAG
This sequence comes from Macrotis lagotis, assembly GCF_037893015.1. Classification (NCBI taxonomy): domain Eukaryota; kingdom Metazoa; phylum Chordata; class Mammalia; order Peramelemorphia; family Peramelidae; genus Macrotis; species Macrotis lagotis. Next base: position 112,471,332 of record NC_133666.1, on the reverse strand, counting down.
GAAGAAGAGCTTTTTGTGAGATTCTGGGGAAGGAATTGGGAAGTTAGTATTCCAACTCTCCCTCTAGGAACAGAAGATATCCTGCAGGTTAGGGGATATGAAAAAGAGTATAGCCAGCTGTAGAGAGGGGGCCTAGAAATACATTGTAATCTTGGGGAAACCAGGGATGAACATAGGGAGAATGGGACATAAGAAGAGTAGAGCTGATCTGAATGGATAGGAGAAAATAGGAGGTGGGAGTTGATGGCAGTTTAATAATAAAAAGTCATTAATTAAGTAATGTAAGCATGGAGAAAATAAGATATTTTTGAAGTTTGCTAGTGAGAATGACTGACAGAAGAATTAGAATGTTGTTGAGACTCCAACAGCTGAATAGGTGGCATTCACAGAAGTATTGTGAGACAAAAGCAAGGAGAAATCTGAATGCAAGTCTGGTGGAGCTTTTGGTTTTGCCTGTCCGCTGAACTAGGTTGAAAATGGGTGGATTCTTGGGAGGGCAAAGTTGAGTGGACCACATTAGGAAAAAAGGGACAAAAGGTATTATGGAAGGAAAACAGACATTCTATTGCATTAAATTGAAAAGGGCTTGCATCAAAAAGAGTTTGCATCAACAATTAAAGATATATGTGGAATTATAATGTTTACCAGCTCCAGATGCCAATGAACAACTAGACAGAATTTATGATAGTATATGATTAAACTGTTTTATAGAGAAAAAGGACTGATATTATGAAAGATTGCTCCAAAATACTAAAAAAATAGTAAATATTAAATCAGGAGATTTAATCATACTCAAAAATTAGCAAAGGCGATATAAGAGAAAGAGATGCAAATTTTGAGAGGTTTAAGGAAGACAGGCACATGAATTCACTGCTCTTAGAAATTTCATTACAAGAAGTAAATTAGAATTGTTAAAAAAAATTAGTAACTAGAATGCACAAGCTCTTTCAGTTGTACACCCTATAGAGGTAAAACTCCAAGACACACACACTAAAAAGTTCCTACATATGGCAATAGTAGTACTCACAGTACTTTAAAAAATATATTTTTTAGTCAGTAGCTGAAAACAAAGTGGTTTGGGGCATGGGTCATAAATTATAAGACAAGAATGTACTAGATTATTAATATTCAGTTAGAAATGATGAATAAAGAATTCAGAGAGAGTTCTATGAAAGTGATGTAAATTGAGCTAGGAAAAAATATATAGACTGAGAAAACCAAATGGAAAGAGAAATGAAAATTAACAGAATAGTATATAATTATAATGACCAAACAACCTCAGAGAAGAGTCAAAAAATACCTACTTTTTTATCGTTGCAGAAATGGGGAAGAATGATCATAAAATGTGTCTATTTTCAAATACAAATGATATGTTGATTGATTTTACTAAATTATTTGTTTTTATGTTCCTTTCTATCTGTTGTTTGTAGAGAAACCTTTGGATTGAGAGCTTTCATTCAGAAATGAATGTGATGTACTATAAAAACGATACATCAGAAAACCTTGATCAATGCAATGATAAACCACAATTCCAGAAGAAGCAGCAGTGAAACATGCTATTTATCTCCTGAGAATGAAATAATTTTTCAAGATGCAGATTTGAATAAAATATGTATATTAATAACATATGCAAATATATGCATATATAAAATATAATGATAAGAACAGAGTATGATATTAAAAACAAAAGACATTAATATAAAAAGAACAAGAATAAAACAATTAGTGTCTCTTAGAATAAGAGTAGCCTTCATGCCAATTAGAACTAGCTTACAGGATAGATTCAAGAGGAAAGAACAGAGGAAAAGCGACCTCAGAATTCATCAGTTTTTGCCTCCAAACAACATTAAAATAATGGCACAAATAGAATTCTGGAGTGGCAAAGCTAGCAAAAAGTCAAAATAAGACACATTCTAGACCCCCAAAACTTAGGAGGTCGGGAGAGGTAATATTGGGGAGGGAATTGGTCTGGAGACCATATGGTAGTCATGCTGATTGTGGGTTTTGGAAGCACAGTAATTGGTCAGAAAGAGATTATAAAGGCAATTGTATTAGTACTGGGCAAAAGACAGCACTATTTGGTAACTCCATTTTCCATAACCACTTTTGGATTACAATTCTAGGGCCAAGAGAAGCACTTTTAGTCTCAAGAGAGCAGGGACATTGAGGAACAGGATTACTTTGTGTCCCAAGGGGACAGGAGCCCTCAGAAGCAATAAGATTTGAAGCTGCAAGAGATCAGGACCCTTCCTCAGTACATAACAAAGAACAGAACTGGAAAGAAATGAGTAAGTCTCTTCCTGGATCACATCACCTTGAAAACCAATAGCTTCTAGAATGATTTTATCAGTTCATAATTCTACCCACAATGTATAGTGTCCCAGTTTTCCCATGTTTTCTTAAATATCTATCATGTTCCTTTTCTGCCATATTAGCTAATCTTATAAGTATGCGGGAGTACTCAGAGTTGTTTTGATTTTCTAATCAGAAGTGATTTGGAGTATTTTTTCACATTTCTATAGATAGTTTTGTTTCTTTATCTGAAAATTGCCTGTTCATATCCTTCAGCCATTTGTCAAATGTGAAATGATTTGTTTCCATATAAATTTTAATAAATTCTCTATGTATTTTAGAAACAAGACCTTTATCAGTGATATTTGTTACAAAAATTGTTTCCTTGTGTTCTGCTTTCCTTCTAATCTTGATTGCATTGCTTTGTTTTACAAAAACTTTTTGATTTAATTAATGAAAATTATTTATTTTATATTTCCTAATGCTCTTTTTCTTATTGATAAAAAATTCTTCCCTTCTCCATAGATCTGATAGATTACTTACTCTTTTAATTTGCTTATGGTATTACTCTTTATGCATAAATCACCTAGCCATTTTGGCTTTATCCTGGTGTGTTGTGTGAGATGTTGGTCTCTAACTCTATATCTAGTGTCTGTCATACTGCTTTCAAGTTTTCATCAAATAGCTTCTAATCTCAGAAGCTGATGTCTTTGAGTTTATCAAACCAAATGAATGTTGTCATTTACTACTGTGCCATGTGTACCTAGACTATTTCTTAGTCAGTACCAGGAAGTTTTGATGATTGATACTTTATAATATAATTTGATACCTGGAATCCCTAGGTCAATTTCCTTTGCATTTTTTTTCATAAATTTTCTTGGAATTCTTGATCTTTCGTTTTTCCACATCTATTAAATATTTTTGGTAGTTTGATTGGTATGACATAGAATAAGTAAATTATTTTAGTTAGAATTATCTCTTTTTTATATTACTCAGGCTACCCATGTGTAGTTGATATTTTTCCAATTATTTTGATCTGGTTTTATTTGTGTGAAAAGTGTTTTGTAATGCTGTTTGTATGGTTCCTGAGTTTGTCTTGGTAGGTCAGTTCTTAAGAATTTTTTATTGTCTGCATGGGTTCTGGATAGTGGACGATGCTCTTGAGATTTCCCATTCACCAGTGGAATGAAATAAGGATGTGTCCTTGCTCCCATGCTTTTTAGCATGATGTTTTCAGTCATTTTATCAAATGCCTTCTCTGAGGATAAACCTGGCCTCAAGCTCAGCTATTGTACTGATGGCAAATTTTCAACTTGAAGAGGCTACAAGTCAAGACTAAAGTAGAGGGAGTGATGATGCATGATCTGTTTATTGCAGATGATTGTACACTCAATGCAGCATCTGAAGCTGAGATGCAACAAGTATGGATCAATTCTCTGCTGCTCTTGTTAATTTTGGTTTGAAAATTAACACTAAGAAAACACAGGTGCTCCATCAACCAGGACCACAACATCCATAAGTGGACCCATCAATTTCAACAAATGAAGTGTTTTGAGTACTGTGGATAATTTTACCTTGGCAGTGTCCTTTTCAAGGAGGTACCCATTGACAATGAAGTTGACACATACATTGCCAGAGCTAGCTCAATATTTGGGAGGCCCTGAAAGAAAGTGTGGGAGACAAGAGGTATTATAATGTCTACCAAACTGAGTTTGTTGTGCTGACTTCATTGCTATATGCCTGTCAAACCTGGTCAGTCTACCAGTGCCATCTCAGGAAACTGAATCACTTCCATTTTAATTGTCTTGGGAAGATTCTGAAGATCACCTGGCAGGAGAAGATACCAGATTACTGAGGTCCTTTCTTGAGCTAAACTATCTAGCATTCCAACATTTCTACAAATAGTTCAACTATGATGGGCTGGACACATTGTTAGAAAGCCAGATGTACATTTGCCAAAAAGACCATTTTATAGGGAACTCACAAGGGTGGAGCCAGAAGAAATGATGCCAGAACACACCAAAGGTCTTTCATAAGGACTTTGCAATTGATTGTGCAACATGGGAGAAACTAGAACAGGAATGTCCAGCATGACCTCTTCAGTGAGGGTGCTACACTCATTTAGAAGGGCAGAATTGAAGCAGTTCAAAGGAAACATGACACATTCAGAATACCAATCCCAGGTATTCACATAGACTATTTGTGCCCAACCTGTGGTAGAACATTCTGAGCTCATGTTGGACTGATCAAGCACAGTCTTACACACTGTAATTTGTCTCAAACAGAGTGATATCATTTTGATCTTTGATAATGAAGAACAAGCATTAAATGGAATTTCTCTATTTCTTCTAGGCTTTGTTGGCAATATCTAACTATTGATCGATCGATTGATTGATCAGTCGATCGATCGATCGATAGATAGACAGATAGACACAATTGCTGAGAATTTATGTTTGTTTATGACCTGCAACTTTGCTAAAATTATTTATTATTTAAAGTAGTATTTTTATTTGATTCTCTAGGACTTTCAAAGTATACCATCATCATCAGAAAAGAATAATAATTCTGTTTCTCCACTGCCAAAGCTAATCCCTTTAATGTCTTTTTCTTCTCTTTATGCTATAGCTAACTTTTATTTCTCTTTTATGGCAGCATTGGATTTTTTATTATTTCTAAATTTTAAATATTTCTTTTATTTTTTCCAACTACAAGCAAAAATAGTTTACAAGAATCATTTTTGGTAAAGTTTGGAGTTTCACATTTTTCTCCTTCTCTTTCCATCTCTCCTTCCCAGATAGAAAATAATCTAATATTTGTTATAAATTTAAAACTTATTAAAATAGATTCATATTATTCATGTTGTAAAATAAGAATCAAATTAAAAAATTAGAGAGAAAAACATAATACATAAGATTTCTAAAAATTGAAAATAGTAAATTTTGGTCTGCTTTGTTTTTTTCTCTGGATATAGATGATATTTTCTATCATGAGTCCTGAAGAACTGTCTTAAGTTATTGTACTGCTAAAATGAACAAGTCCATCATAGTCCATCACACAATATTACTATTAGTATTGCAAGGTTCTGGTTCTGCTCATTTCATTCAGCAACAGTTCATCCAAGTATTTTCAGGCTTTTCTGAAGTTCCATCCCTCATGATCTCTTATCTCATTTATATACTACTATTTGTTCAACCTCTCCCCAATTAATGGACATTCCCCCAATTTCCAATTCTTTGTCACTAGGAAAAGAGCTGTTCTAAATACTTTTGTACATGTGGGTTTTTTATCATTTTCTGTGATCTCTTTGGGATACAGACTTAGTAGTGGTTCGCTAGATCAAAGGTAATGTACAGTTTTATTGTCCTTTGGGTATAATTCCACATTGTTCTCCAAAAATTTTGGATCAGTTCACAACTCCATCAATAATGCATTTGTGTCCCGGTTTTCCCACATCCCCCTCCAACATTAATCATATACCATTTTAGTCATATTGGTATGATGAATAGGTGTGAGGTAGTACCTCAGAGTTGTTTTAATTTGCATTTAGAGCATTTTTTTCATATGACCAAAGATGGCTTTAATTTTTTCATCTTAGAATTTCCTCTTCATATCCCCTGACCATTTATCAATTGGGAATAACAAGTATTCTTATAAATTTGATTCAGTTCTCCATGTGTTGTAGAAATGAGCTAGCTATCAGAAACACTCACTGTTAAAATAACATCCCTAATTACTGCATTCCTTTTAATCTTGATTGCGTTTGTTTTATTTGTGCAAAAAATTTTCAAATTAATGTAATAAAAATTATCCATTTTGCATTTTACAATATTCACTATCTCTTTTATGATAATAAAGTATCCCCTTTCCATAGATGTGACATATAGACTATTCCTTTATCTCCTAATTGGCATGGGATAGCACCTTTTAATGTTTAAATCCTGTACCCATTTTGACCTTATCTTGGTCTAAGGTGTGAGATGTTGGTCTATGCCTAGTTTCTGTCATACTATCTTCCAGTTTTTCCAACAATTTTTATCAAAAAGTGAGGTTTTTGTCTCAGAAGTTGGAGGCTTTGGGTTCATCAAACAGTAGATTGCTATAATCATTTACTACTGTTTCTTTGGTACTTTATCTATTACATTGATCCACCATTCTATTTTAGATCTGGTATAATTAGGCTACTTTCCTCTTGTATTTCTTCATTATTTTCTTGATATTCTTAGCATTTTGTTTCTCCATATAAATTAATTACTATTTTTTGATCATTTAAGGAATTTTTTTTGGTAGTTTGATTGATTTGACATTGAGTAAATAATTTAATTTATGTGGAATTGTCATTTTTATTATATTAGCTTAGCATACTCATGAGCAATTGACATTTGCCCAGTTATTTAGAAATGATTTTATTTGTATGAAAAGTGTTTTATAGTTGTTTTCATATAGTTTCTGAGTTTGCCTTGGCAAAGTAGACTGCCAAGTACTACTTTTACTTTAAATGGAATTTCTCTTTCTTTCTGTTGCTGCTGTGTCTTGTTGGTAATACATAGGAATGCTAATGAATTATGTGGATTTTACCCTGAAATTTCACTAACATTGCTAATTGTTTCAACTAGGTTTTAGATGATTTTCTAGGATTTTCCAAGTATATCATCAATTTATCTGCAAAGAGTAAGAGTTTTATTTCTTATTTATCTAATCTAATTCCTTCAATTTCTTTTTTTTCTCTTATTACCAAAGCTAATATTTGTAATATTGAATAATATTAGGAATAACCTGATGTTATTGGGAATGTTTCTAATTTATCCCCATTACATATAATTCTTTCTGATGGTTTTAGATAGTTATTACTTAATGTTTTAAGGAAAACTCCATCTATCCCTATGCTCTCTAGAGTGTGGGTGCTGTATTTTATCCAAACTTCTTTTTAGCATCTATAAAATAATCAAGTGATTTTTGTTAGTTTTGTTATTGATATGACAGTTTTCCTTATGTTGAACCAACCCTCCATTTCTGGTATAAATTCTACTTGATCAGAATGTATTTGTCCTAGTGATAACTTTCTGTAATCGCTTTGCTAATATTTTATTAAAAATTTTTGCATCAATATTCATGGGGTGGGGAGCAGCTAGGTGACACAGTGGATAAAGCACCAGCCCTGGAGTCAGGAGCACCTGGGTTCAATCTGGTTTTAGACACTTAATAATTACCTAGCTGTGTGGCCTTCAGCAAGCTCCTTAACCCCGTTTCCTTTCAAAAACCTAAAAAAAACAAACAAAAAAATATTAATTAGGGAAATTGGTCTGTAAATTTTCTTTCTTTGTTTAACTCTTCCTGGTATAGAAATCCACACCATATTGGTGTCATAGGATATATTTGGCAGAACTCCACCTTCTTTTTCAAATAATTTATAAATAATTGGAATGAATTTTTCCCTGAATGTTTGGTAGAATTCATTTGTGACTCCATCTGTCCCTGGAGAGTTTTTCTTAGGGATTTCATTGTTGTCTAGTTCAATTTCTTTTTCTGAAATGCTGTTATTTAAGTATTTAATTTCCTCTTCTTTTAATCTGAGAAATTTATGTTTTAGCAAGTATTTATCCATTTAATTTAGATTGTTAAATTTATTGGCATATAGTTGGACAAAATAACTTTGAATTATTGCTTTAATTTCCTCCTCATTGTTGGTGAATTTACCTTTTTCATTTTTGATATGAGTAATTTGATTTTCTTCTTTCTTTTTTTAAATCAAATTAATAAAAAAAATATCTATTTTATTTTTTTCTTAAAGCCACCACTTAGTTTTATTAGTTCAATAATTTTCTTACTTTTGATTTTATTAATTTCTCCTTTGATTTTAAGAATTTCTAATTTTCTATTTAATTGAGGATTTTTAACTTTTGGTATGGGAACTTGCTATGTTGAAAAATACATGTTTTCTGCAAGCTTTATTTGTTATTTAGTTCTTTTAGGTTCATCTATGGGATACTTAGGGAGAAACTACCATGAATTGCAATAATAATTGATAACTTGTCAAATTCATATTTTTTACACAAATTTGGCACAAAATATTAAGCCTTGGGGTGAAAGAAAAAAAAATTTCCTCATTGAAAGAGTTAATGTGTCCTTTCTCTAGTATTTTTAGTTACATGCCCAATTAATTTATCTCCTTTTTCACTATTTTATTCATGTAGGCATTTAAATATAAAATTTCCCTAAAAACTGCTTTGACTGTATCCCACAAGATTTTGTATGTTGTCTCCTTATTTTATTGTCTTGGATGAAATTATTATTTCTAGGATTTCTTGTTTGATCCACTAATTCTGTAAATTAGGTTATTTAATTTCCATTAATTTTGGTTCTATCTCTCTCTTTTGAATATGATATTTATTACATCATGATCTAAAAAGGATGCATTTAATATTTCTGCCCTTCAATATTTGAATGTGAGGTTTTAATGCCCCTATATATGGTCAATTTTTATGTTAGTGCCATGAACCATAGAGGAAAAAGGTATATTCCCTTCTATCCCATTTAATTTTCTTCAGAGGTCTATCATATCTAACTTTTCTAACATTCTTTTATGACTTTAATGTCCTTCTTGTTTATTTTGTGATTAGATTTATTTGATACTGAGAGGGAGGTTGAAGTCCTCTACCAGTTTTATCTTCCTCTAAGAATTTGGATGTTGTACTACTTGGCACATGTATGTCTAGTATTGAATTCAATGTCTATTGTACCTTTTAGGAGGATATAGGTTTCTTCCTTATTCCTTTTATTTGGGCTTATTTTTACATTTGCTTTGTCTGAGATAAGGGTTGCTATTCCTGCTTTTTTTCACTTTAGCTGAAGCATAATATAATCCACTGCAGACTTTTACCTTTATTCTGTGTGTATCTCTCTGCTTTGAATGTGTTGCTTATAAATAGCATAATGTAGGATTCTGTTTTTTAATTACACTCTGTTATCTGCTTCTGTTTTATGGGATAGTTCATCCCATTCACCTTCACATTCAAAGTTATAATTACTAACTCTTTATTACCCTCCATCCTATCTCCCCTCTGTTTATACTTTTCTTCCTTATCTTTTCACCTTATCCCTCCTCACCAGTGTTTTGCATTTGGATACAATCTTCCCCTTTCTATCATCCATACTTATTTTTCTTCCCCCCTTCCCCCTTTCCCTTTCCCCCTTCTTCTTTCCATCCCTCCTTTCTTTTCCCACCTCCCTTTCTCCTAATATCTGAAGGGTAAGACAAATTTCTAAATCCAAATAAGTATATATATATATATATATATATATATATATATATATATATATATATATATATATAAACTTCTTTGAGCCAAATCCTATGAGATTAAGATTCAAGCAGTTCTAACCCTCTCCCTTCATTACCTCTACTGTAATAGCTCCTTTGTACCTCTTCATGTATGTAATTTATCACATTCTGCCTCCGCCCTTTCTCCCATCTCATTGAAATCCCCTCTTTTTAATGTATTAGTTTTATTAATCGTCCCATAAAAATCAACTTAAATCTACACCTTAAGTCTGTTTCCTCTAATAATGTTACAATTCTTAAGAATTATAAGAATCTTCCTCCAAGGTAGAGATATAGCCAGTTTAATCTCATTGAGAACAGAGTTTACCTTTACTCCTGTTTACCTGTTCATGTATCTCTTGAGTCTTCCATTTGAAGATCAAATTTTCTGTTCAGTTTTGGACTTTTCATCAGGAAAATCTGAAAGTTATCTGTTTTTTTATCCATCATTTCCCCTGAAAAAATATGCTCAGTTTTGCTTGGTAGTTGATTTTTGGTTGTAATCCTATCTCCCTTGTCCTCCAGAATATCATATTCCAGGCCCTTTGATCCTTTAATGTTGTTGTGGCTAGGCCCAATATAATCCTAACTGTACCTCTTTTGTATTTGAATTGCTACTTTCTGACTACCTGCAGGATTTTCTCTTTGATTTTATAATTCTGGAATTTGGCTACAATGTTACTTGGCATTTCAATTTTGGGATCCCTTTCAGGAAGTGATCAGTGGAATTATTCAATGATTATTTTGCTCTCTGGTTCCAGGGTATAAGGGCAATTTTCCTTGATGAGTTCCTCAAAGATTTCCAGAATCCTTTTTGATCATGGCTTTCAGGAAGTCTAACAATTCTTAAATTCTCTCTCAAGGTTCTTTTTTCCAGGTAATTTGTTTTACCCATGAGTTGTTTTACTTTTTCTTCTATTTTTTAAAATCGATTCTTGGTGTCTCATGGAATCATTAGCCTCTACTAGGCCTAGCCTAATCTTCAAGGGATTATTTTCTCCAATTATGTTTTGCAACTCCTTTTCCATTTAATCCATTTTATTTTTCATTTTCCAAATTGTATTTTTACAGCATGTTTTCTTCTGTCACTTTTTTCCCTTCAAGATGCTGAATTTCTCTTGCATTGCATTCCTCAATTTGCACACTAGGGCTTTAAAATTTTTGAGCTTTTCCAAGAAATCTTTAAGCTGGATTTCATATTCTCCTCCACAACTTCACATGTAGTAGTATCCCTTCTTCCATCCTTTTCTGATATGATATATTGTCCATACATATCTCCTAAGGTAACTTTCAATAGACCTTGCTTTTCTCTGACTTTTCTTACTCACTTTGATATTTACTACTAAGATACATATAACTTTTAAAAATTTCATCATTATTAGTGTAATTAGAAGGACTCTACATAAAGGATATTGGAGTGAGTGGATTTTAATGAAATCTTAAAAAATGGATAAATGGATAAATGATTAAGAGATATACAGGGAGAAGGAGGAAGCAAGAGGAAAAAATGGGGAACATTATCATATATAAAATAGGCATAAAAGAAAGATTTAAAAATGAAGGGAAAAATCAGGCAGAGTAGACATTTCTGGAAACTTATTTTCACCTGAATTAGTACAAAGAGGAAAGAGGATACACACACACATATATACATACACATACACACATATACACATATATATGTGTGTACATATATTTTCATGTGGACACATACCTAGTAAATTAAGCACAGAAATTTATTTTAGTAATAGGGAAACAGAAAGGGAAATTGAAAGTAGAGACATGGGAGTGATAAAAGGGAGGGTAGATTAAGGGAGACAGTGACCAGAAGCAATACAGTAGTGACAGGGCAAAAAAAAAAAATGAAAAAGAAGGATAAATAAGAAATAGAATGAAAGGAAATGCATAGGTATTAATGATAACTGCACATATAAATGGGATGAATACACCCATAAAAGGCAAGTGAATAAAAGTCAGAGGAGAAGTCAGAATAATATGATATAGTATTTACAAGAGATGTACTTGAAACAGAAAGACATATTCAAGAATTAAAATAAGGAGCCAAAGCAAAATCTATTATGCTTTAGCTGAGCTAAAAAAAGGCAGGGCAGAGCAATCATGATCTCAGCAATATCAAAGAAAGAACAAAAAATAGACCTAATTAAAAGAGATAAGCTGAAACTACATCTTGCTAAAAACTAACATAGAAGTTGAAGTCATATCAATACTAAACGTAGGTGCCCCAAATGGCATAGAATCCATTTTAAAAAATTTTTACACTCAAGGTGTTTGTATCCTATTAGGGGAAATGGAATTTATTATAAAAATTATAACAATTGTTGTAATTTGTCTGATAGCAGTTGTAAGTAACGAATACATTATAATTTGGAGGGGAGGGTATAAACAACTGGGGGTATCAAAAAAGACCTCATGAGGGAACTGATGCTTGTGAAGTTTGAACACAGTATTCAGTGAGAAAATTAAAATTCCATTTATTTCATTTCAAACCAATTCAAAGTATTTATTGTTGTTCTTTCATAATAAAATAAATTTAGTTGGTGTATAAATAAATTATGCAGAAGGTAACTCCAGTACAAAAAACATGAACTCTTTTTTTTGGAGGGGATTTTTTAAAATTACCATCCTTCCTATCTTTTTTACAAAACTTCATGGAAATCAATCCTGTTAAAATGAAGGCAAGAATGTAATACATTCCTTATTAAGTTCATTAATGTAAATATTAGGTGCATAGATAATGGTCACATAATTCTGATCAAAATAATTGTATTTGTTCAAATGTTTTGGCATAAAATTTATGTTATCTCTTCTAGTTATTTTTTTATAATTTACTTGCTTAAATATTCTACTAGCCCCACTAAGTCCTTTAAAGATATTGATATTGAATAAATGCTAGAGTAACTTGTAACATCTTTTTATTTTATTTTTCATACTTAAAAATTTTATTTATTTTGAATTTTACAATTTTCCCCCAAATCTTACTTCCCGCCCCCCCACCAGCCATAGAAGGCAATTTGCCAGTCTTTGCATTGTTTCCATGGTATACATTGATTCAAATTGAATGTGATGAGAGAAAAATCATTTTTTTTTATTTTTAGGTTTTTTTGTTTTGCATGGCAATTGGGTTAAGTGCCTTGCCCAAGATCACACAGCTAGGTAATTCTTAAGTGTCTGAGGCTGGATTTGAATGCAGGTACTCCTGATTCCAGGGCCACTTCTCTTTCCACTGTGCCACCTAGCTGCCCTGAGAAATCATATCTTTAAAGAAGAAAAATAAAGTATAAGAGATAACAAGATCAGACAATAAGATATCAGATTTTTTTTTTCCCTAAATTAAAGTTAATAGTCCTTGGTCTTTGTTCAAACTCCACAGGTCTTTCTCGGGATATAGATGGTATTCTCCATTGCAGATAGGCCCAAATTGTCCTGATTGTTGCACTGATGGAATGAGCCAGTCCATCAAGGTTGATCTTCACCACCATGTTGCTGTTAGGGTATACAGTGTTTTTCTGGTTATGCTCATCTTGCTCAGCATCAGTTCATGCAAATCCCTCCAGGCTTCCCTGAATTCCCATCCCTCCTGGTTTCCAATTGAACAATAGTGTTCCATGACATACATATACTACAATTTGCTAAGCCATCCCCCAATTGAAGGACATTTACTTGATTTCCAATTCTTTGCTACCACAAACAGGGCTGCTATGAATATTTTTGTACAAGTGATGTTTTTTACCCTTTTACACCATCTCTTTAAGGTATAGACCCAGTCATTATATTGCTGAATCAAAGGTTATGCACATTTTTGTTGCTCTTTGGACTTAGTTCCAAATTGCTCTTCAAAAAGGTTGGATGAGTTCACAGCTCCATTAACAATGTAATAGTGTCCCAAATTTCCCACAACCTTTCCAACAATGATCATTGTCCTTTCTGGTCATATTGGCCAGTCTAAGAGGTGTGAAGTGGTACCTCAGAGAAGCTTTAATTTACATTTCTCTAATAAGTAATGATTTAGAGCAATTTTTCATATGACTATGGATTGCTTTGATCTCATCTGTAAATTGCCTTTGCATATCCTTTGAGCATTTGTCAATTGGGGAATGGCTTTTTTTTTAATTCGACTCAATTCTCTGTATATTATAAAACAAAAACATGACCTCTTGACTATTTTCATCCACAAAAAAGAATCATCCAGCCATCATCACATCTGTTTAGTGACCTGTTTCATAAGTGCTACCCATCTGATCCTTTCTACTCTTTTGTTTGCATGTTTGTTCATTTTTATAGGGTAAATGGGTTAATTGAGTTGCACAATATCACACAGCTAGTAAGAATCAAGTATCTGAGATTTGATTTTAACTCATGTCCTCTTGACCTTGGCTGGTGTTCTATCCACTGTGCCACATATTTGTCCTACTTGACTGATCCTTACCAAGAGTCTCTGTATAAATATCCAAATGTTGTGTTATCATTGGGGTCTGGCCCATATACTAAATACCTTGGATGGTATTTTTCTACATGGTGAGGTTAAGGAATCTGCTTTCAGGAGAATCACATTGATGGGTAAAGAAAAGATTTTGGAGTGTCTGTGAAATATGTAGAAACTTGGTAAGAGTCAGCTAACCACAGAAATGGAGATGAGAGTCTTTGATTAGTTAGAATGACAAAGCCAGGTCAGAATAATGCCTCTTTGATCAAAACCTCTTTTGATCTTGGGTGCCAGGCTATGAGGTGAGCAAGACCTTATTTCACAAAAATCTATGGTTTAAAGAAAGAAGGAGGAGCAAAGTGCATGAGATGAGAAAGGGAAGGATGATGAAGGGTGGTGGGGAAGGAAATGAAAGAAAAGTGGGAGAGAAGGAAAAGAAGCTAAGCAGGAAAGGAAGAGACAAAAAGAGAAGGGAACTAAGACAGAAAAGCATGAAAGGGAAAGAGATAGTGGAGGGAGAAAGAGAGGAAGAGAAAGGAAGAAGAAGAAGAAGGAGGAGGAGGAGGAGGAGAAGGAGGCAGGACAAGAAAAGAAAAAGTGGGAAATGAGAGTCTCCACACAATTCTATCAATTATACATGTGAAGTTTTACAAAATATATAATTGACACCATCTCACTTGCCTTCTCAACATATGTGAAAGGGGCAAGAAGAAGAGAATTTGGAATTCACATTTTAAACATAAATATTAAAATAAATATAATTTTAAAATTTATTCAACTTACTGTGTATACTGTTTATGTGATTTTGGAAAAGTGATCTAACTGCTTGGAGTTTCATTATCTGTAATATGCAGATAATTCAACTTTTAAATTTTTCTTTCTTCAGTTCCTTTGCTATTCTTGACCTTTTGTTGATCCAGATAAATTTTGTTACTCTTTTTTCTAGCTCAGTAAAATAATTATTTGATAGTTTGGCATGGCACTGAATAAGTAATTTTTATTATTTTAGCTTGACCTAACTGTGAGCAATTGAGATTTTTTCCAATTATTTAGATCTGTCTTTATTTGTATGAGAAGTGCTTTATAATTGTGTTCATACAATTTCTGGGTTTGTCTTGGGAAACAGATTCTTAAGTATTTAATGCTGTCTCCAGTTACTTTAAATAGAGTTTCTCTTTCCATCTCTTGCTCTTGGCTTTTGCTATTCATATATGGAAATGCTGATGATTTATGTAGGTTTATTGTATATACTGTTACTTTGCTAAATTTATTAATTGTTTCAAGGTGTATTTTAGATGATTTACTTGGGTTCTCTAAGTATATCATCATATTATATGCAAAGAGTGAAAGCTTTACTTCCTCATTGCCAATTCTGATTCCTTCAATTTGTTTTTCTTCTCTTATTATAAATAGCTAACATTTTAAAAACTATTTTGAATAGTAATTGTGATAATGGGCATCCTTAATTTTTAAATTTTTAAAAAATTTATTTAAAGCAATGGGGTTAAGTGATCTGCCCGAGGTCACAAAGCTAGGCAATTATTAAGTGTCTGAGGTCAAATTTGAACTCAGGTCCTCCTGACTCCAGGGCCAGTGCTCTTTCTACTATGCCCCTAGCTGCCGCAGGGCATCCTTGTTTTACCCCTAACCTTATTGGAAATGCTCCTAGTTTATCCCCATTGCATATAGTATTTGTTGAAGGTCTTAGAAACTTCACATTATTTTAAGGAAAATTCCATTTATTCCTAAACATTCTAGTGTTTTAAATAGGAATGGATGCTGCATTTTATCAAAGGCTTTTTCAGCATGTATTGAGATTATCATCTGATTTCTGTTGGTTTTGCTATTGATATGTTCAATTATGTTGTGCGTTTTCAATGCTGTTGGTTCAATTATGTTCAATTATGTTGTGTGGTTATGTTGAACTATCCCTGCCTACTTGGTATAAATTCTACTTCATCATGGTGTATTATCCTATTAATAACTTGCTATAATCTCATTGGTAAAATTTTATTAAAGATTTTTGCATCAATATTTACTAGGAAAATTTGTCTGTAATTTTCTTTTTCTTTTTTTTTTTTTTGGTTCTTCCTGGTTTAGGTGTCAGTACCATTTTGGTGTCATAAAAAGAATTTGATAAAACTCCTATTTTTAAAAATAGTTTATGTAGAATTAGAATTGTTCCCTAAATGTTTGGTAGAATTCATTTATAAATCCATCTGGTTTTGATTATATTCTTCCAAAACTCATATGAAAGCTTTACTCAGCTTTCAGATGACCTTCTTCAAAGAATCTATCATAATTAGTATACCCATACTGATATAGATAGATATAAATATATATGGATATAGATGTAAGTATATAGATATACATATTTATTTCTATATAGCTCTATATCTATCTCTATTGTATAGATAGCTATATCTATAGCATTCCTTCTCTTACTTTTAGGGATTTTTTTTTGTTTATTATTCTTCTTTGACTCTTCTTTTAGGCATTTAAATTTGTTGTTTTGTTAGTTTAAAAATTTATTTTTCATTGGCTATTCTTTTCAGTTGCCTCTTTTTCCATTATGTACATTTTCAGAGATGTAAATTTTCCTCCCAGAATTTCATGAACTGTTTCTCTAAAATGTTGATATGTTGAGACTCATTCTCTTTCATGTAGTTATTTTTCTGATTTTTCTTTCCTTTGACCCACTCATTCTGAATGCTATTATTAAGTCTCACTTTAGGCCAATGTTCTAACAAGTCTTTCAAATCAAAGTTCTTCCATAGAATAATTCCTAAGTATTTATTTTTTGCTATCTTTAAGTTAGATTTTTCTAGTTTTTAGAAGGGAAAATAAATCTCTGAAAATTCTACTAAAATAGAATATGTTTGTTATTTTTCAGTTAAAATGTATTGGATCATATGCTTTACCATTTGTGCATATGTATTTATTATTTATATTGTTTCATTTTCTATGGAATAATGTACTTTCTAATTTATCTTCTGACAATGTGAATTTTAATTTTTGTTTTGTTTAATTATATTACTTCAACTATTAATTTTTTGGAATCACTTGATATGTTGTAAATTTTTTGTATCTCCCTTTCATTTTCATTTGGTAATATAATTTTTATGTGCAGTTCTTCTGTGTGTTAAATTTTTGTTTTCTCATGCATTGTGACATTGCATTGTGACATTCCATTTAATTTTTGAATCATTCAATCTGTTGACATTTCAAGTTATGATTCTTTTGTTTGCATACTTTTAAATTAATTTTTTAATTCTTTCTTAAATCAGCAATTGATTCCTATAATCATTCTTGCTTCTATGACTTTGATACTAGTGGATTTCCAGATACTTGCTCCCAAACTACTCTTGCTCCCATTGACCTATGCCAAATACATTGATTATCATAAATTGCTCCCTTTTTAAATATTTTTGTTTCTTTATCTCCTTTTTTATACCCTTCAATATTTCTACCCCCCAAATAATTCAAAATCTTTTTCTTTATCTTTTATTATATTCTTTTATGATTTTGTCTTTCATTTGTGTTTCCCTCCCCACTTTTATCCTCTGACACCTTTTCTCAATTATGTCATTCATAGCCTAACTCTGGTCATTTGTTTGTCATTTTTTTATGAGACATAGTTTCTTGAATATGAAATTTAAGTTACTTTCTCTTTGCCATATCAATATACTTAAATTTATAGATATTAGCTCTACTTTTCTATTATATATTAATTTCTTCTTTTTATTTTATTTCATTTTAATTTGACCTTTTAATGTGTTTTACTTTTAGAAATACCAATTAATGAAATAAATTATTGTAAGGTGGTTGGAATCACTCTCTACTTCTACAACTTTTCTATCCTAGTGCCTCCTATCCATTGTTTTTACCTTATGCTTGGCAATCCCTTGCCCTTATTAAGAGACTAACAGAAAAAGTCTCTTCTCTGATAACCTCCGTAGTGAATGGTAGAAGCACTGTCTTTAAGCATTGTCTTTATTGTCTCCTTCTGTCCATATGAGCATATTTCTAGTTTGTTATTTTCCCTAAAGATATATAAAAACTCGCTTAAAAGAGATCATAGGGAATAGTCCAAGTCTTCCTTCTCTTCTTTTCTTTGTTCTTTTAAGATCCTAAGAAATCTTTAGTCCTTTGGATATAGCATTTTTTTTCCCTACTTCACGGGCAGTTGTAA
Organism: Macrotis lagotis; assembly: GCF_037893015.1. NCBI lineage: Eukaryota > Metazoa > Chordata > Mammalia > Peramelemorphia > Peramelidae > Macrotis > Macrotis lagotis. The sequence continues at coordinate 112,453,086 of NC_133666.1, read as the reverse complement.
AAGGCAGGGTGAATGAGAGTGAGTCATTGTCCTAGGGAAACTAAGTATAAATCTGTGCAGTCACTTGTTTTATCTGTATCTACCACTTGGATGGTAATCTGGGTAGTTGTCTTCTTCCCTTTTTTTAGGGTTACTATCCTCTTTCATTTATGTTGAGTTATAAAAACCCTAGATTTTATTATATTTCCTTCTTTTCTTTTTAGGCACTAAGAAGAATGTGAAATACAATATCTACTTGATTACTAAAAATATTCTATTGCTTGTTAATGCTATAGGCATAAACTTTTTACTTTGAATTTGAATTAATCATGACCTCTGGCTAATTATCAAATAATAAAAATAATATGGGGGTTTACTGTAGATTTTTCTGCCAATAGAAAAATGGGCTCATAAAAATACCCTCCATAGTTATATGGATAGGTTGACAACTCTTTTCATCTGCATGATTATAGACCAGCACTTTTTTTAAAAAAATTATAACAGAGGAATTAAAAGCCCATATCAATAGTTTCCATTAGTATTTATGACCCCCTTTTGTTTTTTTTGTTTTTTGCAAGGCAATGAGATTAAGATACTTGTCCAAGGTCACACAGCTAAGTAAGTATTAAGTCTGAGACTGGATTTGAATTTAGGTCCTCCTAACTCCAGGGTCATTGCTCTATTTACTGTGCCATCTAGCTGCCCCTTATGACCCTTTGTGACTTCTTAATTCTGTTGTCTTTGCAGAGAACTGAACAGAATATACCTTCTCTGAATCACACAGTCATAAATAATCAAATACTCTAAATTCTCATAGTCATTAGGTTTTATGTCTTACAATTAGCATATAATCATAGAATCATAGGCCTTTAGAGTTGGAAAAAATGTTTAAAAGTCAAGTAGTTCAGCATAATCTTTTCATTTTACAGATGGGGAAACATAAGAGATGATTAGTGATTTGCCAAAGGTTATACAACCTGTGAATGATGGAGCTGAGGTCAATATGATAGAATTTGATGGTGGGATATAGGGTGCTCCTGAGAGTCTGGAGTACGTAAAAGTAGACTTATCACAATGATGGAAGTTAGCCAGAAATTCCTTTGAGGGAAATCCTGAGAAATGAGGTTCAGAAGCAGACATTATTAGGTGATAGTAACATTCTGATATATGCTTTGTCAGATTTCATCAGGTGAAACAACACATTTAAGCTGAGGGACTGAAGCTGAGGTGTGGAGAGAGTAGATTATACAAAGACATAAACTATGTCCAGATAGGTTAAGCCAAGTACAGAAGACTAGAAGAGGCCAAATGTGTAAAATCCAGGCAAACCAAATTAAAGTGCCAATAGATTAGATATAGACAGATAAATACTTTGCTTGATATTGGGGGTCTATGGTTTTATGAATACTTTTTTCCTTTGGTTTTTTTTTTGCAAGGTAATGGGGTTAAGTGACTTGCCCACAGTCACACAGCTAGGTAATTATTAAGTATCTGAGGCTGGATTTGGACTCCGGTCCTCCTGACTCCAGGGCCAGTACTCTGCTCACTATGCCACCTAGCTGCCTCAGTTTTTATGAATACTTTAACCCTGCTTTCCCCAGTGGCTATAAGATTAGGAAGCTGGTTAAGTTCTTGAACTATTAATCATGGCCAAATGAATATAAAAGGGCTAAGAAGTAATCAGAATCAAAGTTGTCATTCACTTTGTAACAGTTATCACTGAGCACTTCAGTCTTCTTTGTGTCTCAAATTTGATACAACTTGTTACAGAGTCTGATGACCATTATTTCCCCAGAGACAACAAAACACAAACCGCATAAGGAAATGACCAAAGAATATGGCATCCTGCTGTAATGAGGCCTTACCTGACCCTTTTCCTTTGCTTTCCTGCCTAGATAATGGAATCTGCTACTATAGTATAAGTACCATTTGTTGCATCTGAATTCTCAAATATGCCCTTAGAATGATTAGTTTCAGAACAAGTGCTCTATCACCATTGTGTTCAGGGTTAACTCTAATAGGTCTTCTTATAGTCAGCCCTTACTCATATTAATATCACCCTGACTCAATGCCACAAGATAGCAGACAACTGAAAGGGGCTTGTAGTTGTGTAAACAAATTCACCAGGCTTTCTCTTTGTCAGTTAATGCATTGAAGAAGGGACATATACATCAGGGACATTTTTTTTTTTTTGCTTCAGGATACTCTGAGGAAGTATCAGTTCCTTTCCAAAACTCTAGAGATTCACCTTTCTATTTCTCTGTTCATGATTCAAAGAGAAAAAAAGTAAGCCAGCCTAGTTAAATGTCTCTCCTATCCCTTAAAAATGTAAGTTATGACCACCTTATTAGCTGCCTTCTCATTGAAAGGCTTTTTTGTGCCTGTGGTCTCATCAAGTGTGCCCTGTACACCATTAACTATTTCAAGTTCTGCCAAAAGGGATAGATTGCTAACTTCTGTAGATCTCTTATTCATGATGCTTCTCTCCTTTGTCAACAGGATTAAATTTAAAAGCTGCTTACATTGATACTTTATTTTATCCCCTAACATGGTCCTCTAAATTGCTTGGATTGTATGACAAGGCTCTAGACTATTTTTTGGCTACTATAAGTCAGCTTAATTTATTTATTCAACTCTTTTTTGGCAGGGAAAGTTATGTTGGGGTATGCAACTTCAAGGCAGAGATTGTGTTGCCTAAGGTCATACAAATAAAAATGACATCCAAGTGGAGGGCCCAGTTAATATTTGCCAAAACTAATTGGGCCTATCCAACATACGAGATCAACAGAATGTTTTCTTTCCATATTAGTCCTCTAAGAAATCTCCCTTAAGCTACAACCACTTCCTCTCAGTGGTTCAAGGCCCACAGCTTCATTCAAATGTGATTGACAAAATTTTCTGAAGGCCCCAAATTAACAAAACTCCTTGTAATTATATTGTTTATTGAAGAAGAGGTCTTACTTTTTATTTTGCTTTCTCTCTTATGACAATGAGTCCAGGAACCACCATGCTAGGACCAGTTAAATGGCAACATAGTATACTAAAAAATGAAAGCAAAAAGACATTTATAGAATCCCTGTAAATTAAGGAGATATCTATCAGTTGTGGAATCTTTGAATAAATTGTGGTGTATGGATTAATGGAATACCATTGTGCTGTAAGCAATTAGGGAAAAAGTTTCAAAGACACATGGAAAGACTTGAAGAATCTAGCAAAAATAAAAGTAGAAATTTTCTTTCTGTCTTTCATCCTTACATCTTTTCTTCTTTCTTTCCTTCTTTCTTTTCCATTCTTTGTTTTTGTATCCCCAGAGCTTGTTGATTCAATTCATGCAAAGTCAGAGAACCTATGTTCAAATCATAGCTCTACCATTTACCAATTGTGTAATCTTGAGAAAATCTCTTAGCCTTATTTTCCTCACTTGTGAAATGAGAGGGTTGAGCTTGATGGAATCCATGAGGTATCTCCTTATGGGAAATGTATGATTCAATGAAAACATGAAAATATTTATAAAAGTTCCATTACCATTTTCAGGTCATTAAATGTGGTCTCTTTCAGTATTCTGGGGGTGGTTTTTCCCTTAGCTGTGAGACTGCCATTTTATGTTATCCAAAGATTTTATTTTGGTTAGTACAATCTTTAGAGTCACCACTCTAGGATACAATTTGAAAGTGTCTGATTCACTGTAATGTGATAGATACAATTTAATTCAATTTACCAAATATTATGGTGAACAACTCCTAGATTGTTCTCAATATAATCAGATAAAGAGAGAAATAATTCAACTTATTTTTCAATAAATGATATTAAGCCATGACTATAAGTCTGGTTCAGTTTAATTAACAAATATTTAATAAGTGAATGATATAAGGTCATAGTTTAGTGCTAGAATGGACTGAAAGACCAACTGGTCCAACCTTATAATTTTACAAATGAGAAAATTGATATCCAGAAATATTAATTAATTTACCCAAGGTCAAATGTAGTTAATGTTTATTGTAGGATTTGAACATATCTCCTCTAATGCTAGAGTTCATACTTTTTCCCTTGTAACACTTTGCCACATAAAAGCACTGTGCTAGAAATAAGGAGAAATAAAGAAATTATCTCTATCTTCACCTTACCTTCTACTGGGATAAGAGAATGAACACAACATGAACCTTGATTGGATAACATAAGAAAATTTGAGAATGCTGGGAGCATTAAAAACTGGATAGGTCAGGAAAGTTCCACGTACTGGATGGAAACAGAGATTTTAAGAGGTGGGGGAAAGGAGGAAATGCATTTTAGGTATAGTGAATAGCATGTGGAAAGGTAAAGGAATAGGGGATGGAATGCCATTATAGCAAAACTTTTCTTTTGGAAGATAAGGTACATGAGGGAGAGCTAGATACATTAAATTGAAAAGACCAGTCAAAGCTCAAATGAATAAGGTTTTACATGCCTGGTCAAAGAATTTTTATTTTATTTAAATACACATGGGAGGAACTTCCTGGACAGAATTAAAATAGTGGAGAGAAACTAGGAAGGTCCCTGGGCTTTTCCCAGTTTACCTCTGAAATCACTTTAAATAAAGCCTCTAAACAGACTAGAGTGACAGAACTTAGAAAAAAAGAAAGTGAAATAATTCTCTAGCTTAAGGTATCTTAGAAAGACTTCAATAAAAGTCTGTCTCACTTAGGTGAAAGGGGAACTCAGGTCAGTGTAAATGGGGGAAAGCCAGCAGAAAGCCCTTTGTATATCACTAACCTAGGCCCCTGGGTCCTAGCTCAGCAGACCACCATAAAACAGGCCAGCAATGAGAGTCCTAAGCCCAATGCAGAAAGCATGTTGTAAAGCCCTAAAACTGGATGCAACAGGACTAGACAGGACCAGACTCCTGACCCCCCAAAACAAGAAGCTTGGGAATATTTCCTCTGTGCCCCATGAACAGAACTCAACTTATAAAATGAACAAAAAACAAGAGTCCTAATCATAGAAAGCATCTATGGTGAAAGGGAAGATCAAAACATTATCTCAAAAGAGGAAAAAAGTGACAAAATGTCTACATATGAAACCTTGAAGGAGATTATGAGTTGGTCTCAAGTACAAAAAGTCCTTAGAAGAACTCAAAAAAAATTAAAAATCAAATAATAATTGTAGAATAGAAATTAGGGAAAGATATGAGAATTATGCCAAAGAATTATAAAAAAATTGGAAAAAGAAACATAAAAATGGACTGACAAAACAATACCCTTAGCTGTAGAATTAACCAAGTAGAAAAGCAGATACAAAAGCTAATTGAAGAAAACAAATTCATTTTTTTGTTTGTTTGTTTTTGCAAGGCAATGGGGTTAAGTGACTTGCCCAAGGTCACACAGCTAGGTAATTATAAAGTGTCTGAGGCCGGATTTGAACTCAGGTACTCCTGACTCCAGGGCTGATGCTCTATCCACTGTGCCACCTAGCTGTCCCCAGAAAACAAATTTTTAAAAACTAGTATTGAACAAATGGAAACTAATGGCTCTATAAGGATCCATCAAACAAAATTAAGAGACTGGAAAAGTAGAAGAAAATTAAAAAATACCTCATAGGAAAAATGACTGACCCCCAAAATAGATCCAGGAGAGATAATTTAAGAATAACTAGGACTACTAGAATTGTTAGCTTTAGCATTGAGAGAAGAAAAAGAAAAGGAAAAAGTAGAATGAGTAAACAACAATCTCACTCTTTGCAGATGATACGATGGTATCCTTAAAGAATTCTAGAAAATTGACTAAAATCTACTTGAAGCAATTAATAACTTTAAAAAAGTTTCAGGATATAAAATAATCAAAATAAATTATCAACATTTCTCTATATTAGCAACAAGACCCAGAAACAAGAGAAAGAACGGTATAGTGAATAGCCTATGGAAAGGCATTCATTCAACTGTAGACAACATAAAATATTTGGGAGTTTTGTGCCAAAAGAAGTCCAGGAATTACATAAATATAATTATAAAACACTTTTCACACAAATAAAATCAGATCTTAAGAACTGGAAATTATCAATTACTCATTGGTGAGTGCCAAAGAATTGGAAATTGAAGATATATCCATCAATTGGGGAATGAATGAAAATATTATTTCTCTACCTATAAGAAATCATAAGTAGACAGATTTCAGAGAAATTGGAAAGATTACTATGAACTCATAGTGACTGAAGTGAACAGAACCTGGAGTACATTGTATATAGTAACAACACTGTGTGAAGGTCAACTAAGATAGATTTAATTTCTTTCAACAATACGGTGATCTAAGACAGTTCCAAAAGACTTGCAATGGAAAATGACATCCCCATGAAAAGAAATATGAAATCTGAATGCAGATTGATATATATTGATTTCACTTTTTTAAATTTGTATTTTCTTTTCTTCTTTCTTATAGAATGACTAATATGGAATTATTTGTAACATGATTGTGTATGTATAACATATTAGATTACTTGTATCTTAAGGAGGGAAAAGTGGGAGGATGAAAACTTCACACAAATGAATGATAGGACAGCTAGGTGGCACAGTGGATAAAGCACCAGCCCTGGTCAAGAGGACCACAAATGAATGCTGAAAATTATCTTTACACGTAATTGGAAAAATAAATAACTCAAATAAATGAATACACCTGGAGGACATATATATTTTTGACTAAGTTGATTCTGTGTTCAGTGAGATCTTTGTTTTAGGAATACTATTTTGAAAGCAGTGGTGGATGGATTGAAGAGAGATTGGAGGAAAGTAGCCTGGATGAAAGACTTTTGCAGAAGTCTTAGTGCTGAGAACTTGATCTATGCTAATGACTTTTAAGAAAAAAGAATTCAACAAATGGAAGATGTTTTGCAGATTGAAAAGATAGGGTTTGACAACTAAATGGATACAGAGGACAAGGATTATGAAAGACTTAAGGACAGGAAGATAGCAAAGGGAAAAGATTTTCACCTAGCAAATGGAGGTTCTGAATGGAAGTTTACCTAACACCTAACCTAACGATGAATGAACCAGTTGATTTCCACTATTTTCAACCCTCAAAGTTCTATGATCACTGAGGATGGTATCAGTACAGGGATGGTAGTGTCAGCTTCCACATATTTTTATAAATTCAGAGAAAAGAGACATGCAGTATAGATTTCTTTCTCCTGTAACAGATAAGTAAACAGCTAATTTTGTAAATCCCCAAGGAAAATTTATTTAGGCTTACTGCAAATTCCATAACCTTTCCCACAATGGTAGGGATCAGACATATTTAGAAGATAATATGATGAGAAAAAAAGAAACAATGAGACAAGTTACTTAACTTTTCTGAGTCTCAATTCCACTTTAAAAAAGGATCAGAAATAAGTATCTCAAAGTTCTAATAAGCATTTTCCTCTGCTACATCTGTGAACTGTAAAGTTTTAGAATCAGGCCTTAAAATTTGTACACAACAACTGATACAAAACTGAACATGGTAAATTCACTTTAGAGACAATTAGAGTAACACATGACTTCTGAGGAAGGATCATTTTCAACTACTGTAGGGGAAAGTAAATATCAAATTTCCATTTTACCCCTGGGTAAAATTAGTTTTCATGACTTCCTGATTTCAAAAGGAGGTGATTTTTTTCCCCCTCAGGGATACTTGCAGCTATTCTATTCTCCAGTTTTCCCCCTAAGTTTATTCAACTTTTGAAAAGGCAACTTGTTGGATCCATCTGTAATAAGAACCTCAAATCATTCAAAATCCCCAAACAAAATCCCAGATTGGTAAATGGCTTCCCTGTTCTTAAAGTTCTCATGAAAGAATTTTCCAATAACTTTTTAAACAATGCATTAAAGAGTTTAGCATTCATAGACTCCTTAGTAATAACCCTATCTTTTGCTGATATTATTGTTTAGGGATAAGAATAACCTCTTTTCTTCTATCAGTCATTTTTATCTGATCTCAGCTGGTTTAATCTAGAAATTTGTTTGAACCATACTTGAACAACTTTCCTCCAATTGTGTTGCTTTCTAAAAGACTTTCCTTCTTTCTGCTTCCTACTTGATTTTTTATCATCTAATCTGGTCCTTGGTCCATTATGAAAAATGAAATATGAGAGAGAGAGAGAGAGAGATAGTCTTAAAACCAGGTTAACACTGTGATTGCTTGAATAGTAGCTTTAGCTATGCACTTCAAGGTATCACAATCTTTTTTTTTTTGTTAACATACTATTGACTTCCCAGAGAATGAGAAGATAGAAATCAAAATATGGCAAAGATGAAGAGGGATGATAGAAAATAATAAAGTGAACTGAAAAACAAATGAGTATTAAAGAAGGAAACAATATAACAAGAAAAATAGAGCTAGAAGGGACCTCAAGGTGTCAGCAGGTCCAGTCTTCTGCTTTCAGATAGGCATATGTCTAAATCATTTGGACCTGGACCCTTTAACCTTTTATAACTTGCCATTTTTCATAAAGTCATTGTGTTAATGGCCTCTTTCAATTCCAGAGACCATCAATAAATACTCTTACCAGCCCTTCACAATTAATCAAAATGAAGCTGTTGGGTGAATGTGGTCCATCCTCATTCTTCTTCTCATTCTTCTTTACTATTTGTTAAATATCAATGATGAGTTAAGTATTCTGAATTTTGCAAAGAATTGTACCATCAAGATGTATTAAGAGTCAAGTCAGGCTCAGTTAGTACAGTGATACCAGATAATTTGGTGCTTGGCAGCTGCATTATTGAAGGCTGAGAGGTTATGGAACTATTCTGGAAGGCAAAGGAGCTAGGACAACAGCCAAGAATCAGCTATAAAGAAAATTACTGGGTTATATATTATAGGCATAATACTAAAAGGAGAAAATGGTCATTCAATTAAATAAAAGAATTTCAAACTTTCATAAGGAGAAAGCCAGAACTAAACAAAATTTTTATCTCCAAAATCAAAAACAAGAGATTAAAAAAGGGAAAAAAACAGAAGGGAATCGATTTTACATCCCTGCATGAGAAGATGACACTTGTAATACTTAAAAATTATATAACTAATGGTACAACCAAAGGGAATATACATTGACAGAAGGTATGGTAATAAGGAAATTTTAGAGATTTAAGAGATAAGAGGAGTACAATAGATGCAAAAGATGAAGACAGAATGACAAATTATTTCACATGAAGAGTTATGAAAGATCTATTACAGTGAAGAGAAAGATGGAAGGGTAGGCAATAAGCATTGTTTGAATCTTATTCTCATCAGTTTTGGTTCAAAAGGGAGGGCAGATTAGGGGAAGTGGTGAACAGAAGCATATCACTGGTCATGTGGGAAAGGGTGAAAGGAGAGAGAGGACAAACAGAAGGAAGAGTAGGATAGAGGGAAATACACAGATAGTAATCCTAACTGTAAATGTGAATGATGAACTCTCCCATAAAACAGAAGCAGATAGCAGAGGGGAGCAAAAATCATAATGCTATAGTATATTCTTTATGAGAGACACATTTGAAGCAGAAATACACACACAGTAAAGGTAAGGGGAGAAGTAAAGGAGAATCAATTCTGCTTCAACTGAAGTAAAAAAAGCAGAGGTGGCAATCCTTATTTCAGACAAAGAAAAGGTAAAAATAGACCTATTGTCTAAAATAGTTTAAAAAGCTATGGAAGGAAATGGTATTTTTTGCCCATGCACATTCCCTTTTTTACCTTTTTAGGGTTCTCTTGGTTCTGATATTGGATATTGGAGATGAAATATTTTGCCCTCTTCTTCTAGAATATCAGGGCAATTTTCCTGTAGAAATTCTTTAAAAAATGCCAAGACTCTTTTCCTGAGCCTGATTTTCAGGTAGTCCAATAATTTTTAAATTGTCTCTCTGGATCTGTTTTTTCCAGATCAGTTGTTTATTTCAATGAGGTGTTTCACATTTTCTTCTAGCTTTTCATTCTTTCATATTGAATTATTGTGTTTAGATTTCTGGCAAGTCATCATCTTCCTTTAGCTCCATTCTACATTTGAAGGATGTGTTTTCCTCAGAGAGTTCCTTTCTTATCTCCTTTTCCATCTGGCCAATTCTGCTTTAAAAGCATTCTTTTCTTCATTAACTTTTTTGTATTGTTTTATCCATTTGACCTAAATTGGTTTTTAACATGTTGTTTTCTTTGGCTATTTTTAAGATCTCCTTCACTAATCTGTTGACTTGGTTTTCATGTTTTTCCTGCATCTCTCTCATTTCTCTTCCCAATTTTTCCTCTACTTCTCTTACTTGATTTTCAAAATCTTTTTTGAGCTCTGCCATAGCCTGAGCCCAGCTTCAATATTTCTTGGAGTCTTTAGATGCAGAAACTTGGACTTTTTCATCTTCTGAGTCTGTGGTTTGATCCTCCATGGAACCAAAGTAATTGTCTATGGTCAGATTCCTTTTTGCTGTTTACTCATTTCCCCAATCTGTGCCCTGGTTTTGGGGTACTTTCTGAGCTTTTGAATATTAATGGGACACCCCTGCAAGGACCTCATTTCCTTCACTGTTGTATGAGAGACTCTGACTGATCTCCTGGCCTGTGCTTTGGTCTGTGAATGACCACAAGCAAACCCCTCTGCCCTGTAGTTATTAGGAGGGTTCCTGCTCCACTATGGTAGTATGGGGGCCCAAACTGTGACCAGGGTCTGAATATGGACAAAGCACAAGAGTTCTGTCCCAGAGACAGAGGAGAGACCTCAACAGTCTTCCCCTAACCCCTTACCTTCCATGCACTGAGTTCCCTGGGAGCAGCTGCCAGGTGGCTCCCTGTTGGGTGGGTCTGTGGGCTTGCTTCCATTTCCTGGGATCTATCTGTGATGATGGCTGAAGCTGCACTGAGGACCATGGCTGTGCTGAGAACCATTTCTGCACTGAGAACCAAGCTAACCTCAGCTCTGAGAGAGTTCTCCTTGCTGATCTTCCAAGTTGTGCTTGGTATTCCCTGAGTTGGCAGGTCAAGAAACCAGGAGTTGGCACTCCCAGGGACCCAGGCAGTTAGGGTCATAATTTTAAGGTTTTTAAAAATATTTTGGAGAAAGCTCCTGGGAAAGCCTATCTTCATATTGCTATCTTGACGCTGTCCTCCTCATTGATTCTTGATGTCTGATATAGTCATTAACTTCCAGTCACTTAATTCTAACTTTTAAGGAGTAATTTTTTTCAATCAGATTTGGAGTTTCCTTTGCCATATGACTAATTATGCATTTTAAGATGCTGCTTTCTTCAGTGGATTTTTGTATGTCCTTTTCTATTTAGCCAGTTCTACTTTGTTTGTTTGTCCTTTGTTAGCATTTTGTTTTATTTTTAATTGATATTTTATTTTATTTTTCCTCAACATTCATCCATATGGATATGCATATTTTCAAGTTACATAATTTCTTTCCACCTTCCTTTCTAACTCCCCTTCCTTCATTGGTGAACAGTCAGGTGAATATTATACAAACACATTTGTGTTAAATATGTTTACAGATTAGTCATTTTCAGTATGAGAAGTTAGGATTTAAAAAGAAAGAAATTCATGAGACATGGAAAAATGCATAAGATTTTGAATTTAAACATTTTTTCTAGGGGTGGCTAGGTGGCGCAGTGGATACAACACCAGCCCTGGAGTCAGGAGTACCTGAGTTCAAATCTGACCTCATACACTGTAATAATTACCTAGCTGTGTCGCCTTGGGCAAGCCACTTAACCCCATTGCCTTGCAAAAACTAAAAAGAAAAAATTTCTCATTTCCTCCCTCCCTATCATACTCCCCAAGTCAGCAAGCACTCTTATAAAGGTTGTACATGTATAATCTTGTTAACATATGTAATGAAATAAATAAAAGTAATTTTTAAGATTATCACCTATGTTCACATAGCTATTAACTTTTAGAGTTGAGATTTGAAACATTGTCTTTATTAACATCTTTTGAAGTGAGTCAACCATTGATTATGGCAAATACTGTTTGGTAGAGAGATAGATAGCATTTAAAAAATAGAATGTTGTTTAAGTTTAACACATTAGATATACTCTAGCAAAATGTTCTCTTTTAGCATTTTATAACACCAATTAAAATTCATCATATAATCTTCAACTGCTATAATAATTCTAATTGCCACCTACTTAAGTATAATACATATTATTTGACTGAAAACTTATCCATGATATAATGCATGGAGAATGTAAGAATAGAAAGTTCTATTTCTATCCTAAGACTTTAAAATAATATGACTGTAAGTTAATTATTTAATTTTATCTGAAATACAACATTATAAAGACACATTTGTTATTCCCCATCTTTCTTGCAATTTCTGTGATCATACAATTAGGATAGTATTATATTCATGAGATTCATACATTTTAGAACAAATTTATTTCATCAACCCAGTTTTGTTATCCTCCTCACACATAACTTACATACTAGTTTTGAACAACCTGATTTCTGCTGAAATAGTTTTAAAAATTATCATCAAATTGTCTTAATTTGTAGACATTTTGAGCAGAATGACTATATCATCAAGGAGATATATAACTATAGGGGTCTGTTATATTGAGAAAAAAAGCAAGTTGCTAGTATGTTCCACTGATATCTAGGAAATATTTTAGAAACCTAAAAAAAGCAGTGTTTCCACTAGCATGTGTGGACTCCTTGTAACAAATTTTTAATAAAATAGAAATGCAAATTGCATAGGGTGAGAATGCATGAAGGAATGACATCTGCACCCTTAGAAATTATGTCAATACCAGTGACATCACAGATCCAATTGCATGTGGAAGTATTGATGTATCCCTCCATTAACAATATCACATAGAAAATATATTTAATTATTATAAACTTTTAAAAATGTCATACCAATAGAATCAAAATGATTAGCTAAAGAGACATCTTGAGAAAAGTCTAAAGTGGATGAGTCAGCATAGATGTATTCAAAACTTTGCTATTTAAACAATAGTGACTGACAAAGTCATACAGTACTTTATAAACATTTGAGATTTAAAATAACCCTATAAGTTTGGTACACAAAGTATTCAGTACTTTTTACAAATGAGAAAACCTGAACAAACAAAGAAGTTAAGTGACTTAATTGTATGCACAGAGATAATAAATACAGGGTTAGAATTTAAGAGCTCTGGATGTAGAGTACTGTAGATAGTAGTCTACAGATTATATGTCACTTATTTCCTTGGTTATCTTGGGCAAGTCTCTTTCCTTCTTGACCTCAATTTTCTCTTGTATACATAAAGGACCTCTTAGTCCTGTAGTGCAATGTAATCTGGATTTCCAGACAAGCATGAAGTATTTTGCATAAGACTGTACTAACTGCTAGTGAAAATAATTAAGATCTGTCTGCCTAAGGCCCGAGTTGGTGCAGGACTTTGAAGGGAAAAGATGTTTTCTCATTTTTCAAGGGAGAGATTCATTTTGTTCCAGATTCTCTTGGGGACCAACTCAAAGAAGGAGAGACAAAAAAAAGTGACTTTGAAATCATTAATATATGGGAGATGCAGACACCTCAAAATGCTCCTAATTTCCAGCTGACCTATCCAGAGAATTGGGTGAATCCTCCCTTGGTTGATATCAGGGTCTCTCCCTTAATTGAGTAAGAGTGCAATTCACTTCCATCTAGAGAGGTCATCCATTCAGAAATGTTTCTAATATATTCTAATCTATACAAATACTATGACTTTTGCTCACTCTTTGCTTGGATAAATGCATTTATTCACAATTTATTTTTATGATGATTTTCTATTAAATTAACATTTTTGTGGAAAGGAGTCAAGTCTGAAAGTGTAAGCTTGGAGTACCCTCGTCTAAATTTCAGCTATTGGCAAAGTGACTGCAATAAAATAAATAATACAATAAGTCAGTAATATTTAAGGGGAAGATCTAAGTTTTTCTTTCTCTCAGAGGAGAATAGCCAACTTTATGTCTCCTTCCTCAGGACCCTTCAAGATATCAAGGAAAGAATTAAATCTTGGTTTTTTTTTTTTTTTGGAAAGGAATGAGTATCAGAAGTATCTGTCCACATCTTCCTGCAAACCTCATTTAAACAAACTATATGGACATAAATCTTATATAACATGTCCCATAGTATTCCAAAAAGAGTTATATTAAAGCACTTTAAAATATACAATATATATTTTAGACTTTGTATATTTCACAGTACAGCCCTGTGATATGTGTAATAATTAAGTCCATTCTGCAGATGAGGAAACAGACTGGGAGAGTTTAGCTTATTATCCATTTTACATTTTGTAGTGCTCTCTGTATCTTCTTCGGTCCTAAATCCTTCCTTTATCCATAAATTAGGCAGGCAAATTATTCCAAGCTTTCTTAATTTGCTTATGATATCATCTTTTATGTATAAATAATGTGTGCATTTTGACCTTATGTTAGTATATGATATGAGATATCGCTCTATATGTGGCTTCTGTCATACTGTTTTCTAATTTTTCTGACAGCTTTTGTCTCCAAAGCTTGAATCTTTGGGTTTATAAAACACTATGGTCTTTTGCTATACTGTATTGCGTACCTAATTTGTTCCACTGATTCACCATTGTTTCTTATCCAAATAAGCATGGCATATTAAATATATACCTTCAGAATATACTTTATATTAGGTCAAGCCTAATTTCATCAGACATCTGGGTACACAATGAATGGTAGAAGATATTTCATGCTTTGAAGGAGTCTAAATAGAGAAAACAACATATAAACAAATATGTTTGAATTACATATAAAGGATAAATTGAAGTTAATCAACTGAGAATGTAATAAAATGAAGACAAATTTGGACAAGTTTCTTGTAGACAGTGAGATTTTATCTGGGACTTAAAGGAAATCAGGGATCTGGGACACAGAGAAGGAGGAAGGAAATCCCAGAAAAAGGAAGACAGTCAGTAAGAATGCCTAGAGTTGGGAGATGAGCTATCTTGTTCAAGAGACACCAAAGTCACTGGATCACAGAATACAGAGGGTGGTATGCTAGGTTTAAGAAAAACTAGAAAAAAGGTGGAGATGGCTATTCATGAAATATTTTAGTTGCCAGAAGATTTATTTGGTTCTGGAGGTGATTGGAAATCACTAGAGTTTATAGAATAAGATAGTGACATGGTCGGATAAGCTTTTAGGAAGATTATTAAGTCAGCTAAATAGAAGATAGACTGGAATAGAGAAGGATATATGATAAGAATATCAACTAGCTGGCAACTGCTACAGTACAGGCTTGGAGTGCTGAGACTCTATACCACTAGATTAGACCAGTACTGCTATACTACTAGTAGTATCAGACAAGAGAAAGGGAATCATATAACAAATGTTACAAAGATAGAAAATCAACAGGCTTTGGCAAGAGATTGAATGGAGAGGGAATATGAAATCAAGAATAATATATAGGTTTTGAGCCTGGGTGATTGAGCTTAAGACAGTTCCTGTTGCAGTATAGGTCCTTAATAAAAATTAATTGTATCATGTTATTGTAATGTGTTATATGATACAGTATAGTTGGCAGTACTGTTAGTGGTAATAGGTAAGTTTGGAATGGTAAGCATTTTATTGAAAAGCTAATGAGTTCAGTTTTAGACAAGTTGAGTTTAATTTATCTATAGGCCTGAGCCTGGAGGTTAGCAAAAAATGATGACTGAGACTTAAATTAGCATAGAGATGATAATCAAATCCATGCAAACTCATGAAATCACCAAGTAAAATAGAATGGAGTAAGAAAAATTTTAAAGCATCCAAAAAAATACACCTGTGGAATTTCCATAGAAAACAGGTATGATCTTGATGAACATATGGCAAAGGAACTTGAAAACTGGTTAGAAAGGTAGAAGAAAAACCAAGAGACAGTAGTGTCACAAAAATCTAGACATTCTAGAAGGAGACACTGATGAACAGTTTTAAAAGTTATCACCTTTATAGAGGAGACCAGAAGAAGAAGTTCAAGAAAATGTCATTAGATTTGGCAATTAAGAGATTTCTGAGGCATTTGATTGGGGGTGAGGAGAGCCAAGATGGCAGATTAGAAGAAACTCAGGTGAAATCTCAATTTTCTTCTTTAAACAACTTTAAAACAATACTTAAAATCAAATTTTTTAGTGACAGAAACAATAAAAGATCAGTGTGAGACATTTTTCCACTCTAATAAAACTTAAGAAATGAAATTTGTGACACCATGGTAGGGGTAGAGGAAGCATCATTCCAAACTTCTTGTTCTGGGGATCATGGGTCTACTCACTGACTTTCCACATTGGGGTCTCAGGTGCTAATGGCTTACTCCCTGTGCTTGGGTTGTCCAACTAATTCAGCCTATTGCACTTGTTTTCTGGTGCTTGCAATATGCCTTTTGCAATGGTGATCCGCTGTCCAGCTGATCTGCCAAGGTGGATCCCAGTCACCTCTGTTACTGATGTGTGCTGTGGCTAAGTGTCTCCTGCTGGCTTCCCCACACCCTGCTTGCTCTGGGCTGTATTCTCCTTTTATTCAAGTGAGGCAGACCTTTCCTGTAGTTCTTCCAAGACATCTTATGCTAGAAAATTGTTGTTCTCTGTCTTTTTGTGAGTTTTCTTGTTCCAGAATTTAGCATTGATTTGATTTAGCATTGTTTCTAAGGGAAGCTGGAAGAGCTCAGGGAAGTTATGACTTCTCTCCATCATGTGGGCTTCTTCTTTATAACTTTAAACAGAAACACTCACAAAGATTTTGTTAAGTAACTGACAATAGTTGAAAGTCTGCATAGGGTTGTAAACATGGGATACATTTCAGCACAAGGGTTTGTGTTTCACTGTCCTCTCTTAGGAAAGTAATTTGTAGTAGTATCTTTGGACCATCCTTTCCTACCTACTAACTCATCTGCTAATTGTGCAAGTTTCCATTATATTTTGTTTTGTCAAAATGATTTCCAAAGTTAAGGAACACAATTACAAAGAAAGACATAATATGGATGGCAAAGTATCTTTTTGTCTTGTCTTCCTCTAGTCCTCTTGCTATGTGTAACCAGATTTTCAGATATAGTAAGGTTGTGTGCCAAATCATTCCTCATAGTAAAGTTTTTCTGATGTAAGTTCTCTAGTAAAATTGATCACCATGAAGAGAGAGATCTTGCTAGCAGTCACCCCTGAGATTGTCTCATTCATAGGGGTATGAGAAGGAATTTACTAGTTCCAATTAAGAAAAAATCTGCAAAATAGACATAAAAAGCCTAACTAAAGATTTTAGACAGCAATACAAAATAAGAAAAGAAAGAGAGGTAAAAAACCAGATTAGAGCTAAATGATCAAATTCTTGTTTGTCTTTACTTTTGTGAAAACTTTAAGATAGAGATGAGAAGGATTGGTGCTCCAAGTTTTTCATGCATGTGTCACCAGTTGAATAAAGCTTTTAGGAAATCTCTTCTAGAATTAGAAATTCTATAGAATTCCGATCTTCTGATTACTTTGAAGTTTGCACAGACTATCACCCATGTTCATGAACTTGAAGAAAATTTCTGTATAATATTAGAAAGCATTATGAGGTTCTGAAGTCTCATAATTGCTCTATGCAGTATGACACACTATCTCATTATCTTATGAAGCCTATTCAAATTACATCTATAATAGAAACTGGCTGTAAGATGAACCAGCAAAATTTCCCTTAGAGGGACCTTACATATGAATTAACTAGGATTTTGAAAAAAGATCTAGATAAAATCATGTATAGAAAGAATTCATTATCTGTTTTACCATATATAAGAAAGTGAAAGTAATACTAAAAATTAATTAACTGTAACATTTTTTAAATTTACATATTTAAATCTACTATAATATCAGAATCAGAGACACAGTTTGATAATTTGAAAAATTATGACAAATTCCTAATTAGGTAATATAAAGTCTTTTTGAGTCTGTCAACATCTAGAATAGCATGTGGAAAAGCCAGGAAGAGACAAGGCTATATTTGTGGTAAGTGAGCATTGATTTTTTTCAGTTTTCTTCAACTAGTTGCCTAAAACAGAAGAATGTGTAGTGAAGAGACTGAAAAACATTCTTCAGAACAGCTTCAGTCAGTTCTTTTTTTCTTTGAGGAAAGGAAGCCCTGAGGATGCTTGCCTTAGCCAGGGTGAATATGATAAGAATGAAGAACTAAAATGAGCGTGACTTATAGATAACAGAGGAGGGATTAGTTCATCATAGAGATACTATATGAAACAGAATGATATCTCTCACTCAAAGTTGTGACTTTGCTTAGGAAAAGGATAGTTCAGTATCATGTATTGACCCTAGTGCAAAAACATAGGTTCAAATGTCACCTTTCTGGGAAAATCATTTAACTTTCCTAAGATTTAGTTTCCTGATCTACTAAATGTAGAGTGAAGGATTTTATTATAGGGTACCTGAAGTCTCTTCTTATTAGCAGATAAAAGTCAATGCATTAATTGGTCCTAATGAAAGCTAAGAATGAATAACTGCTTATCATCTGGGCAGAGTTATAATTTCTAGCAGGATATGTTGAGAAGTCTTCAGTGTTGGTAAATAGCAACAGTACTACTCGTAAGGGAAATATATCTGGCAAGCACAATAAAATCCCCAGGAGAAATAAGCATCATGGTAGTATTGGGAATATGAGTTGTTCTACCATACTGTTACACTGGACCACTAACTTTCATGTGTATTTGCAGTATGTGTGATCTGCTTTTCCCACTGAAAAGGTGTACATTTTTGGAGAAGTGAGATTCAAATTTATAAGGAAACTATTCCATTGCTATATAAAAATTCTGAAGTGCCTTTATTTACAAATAAATTTGTTCAGATTTAATGGGATAGAGCCAAGACAACAGAGTGAAGCCAGGAAGTTCCCTGAGATTTTCTCAGTTTTCCTCCAAAACAACTTTAAATGAAGCCTCTAAGTAGATTTAGTAGTGACAAAATGTACAAAAAGATAGAATGAAACAATTTTTCAGTTCAAGATATATTGGAGAAATTATGAAATATCTATCTATAGGTGGGGTATAGTGAAGCCAATGGGGGGCTCTTATTACAGATTACTAAACCAAGGTCCTTGGGTCCTGTCTTGGCAGCTCAGTCTTAGAGCAGGCCAATAATGAAGGCCCCAACTCCGGTGCAGAAGGCATCCTTCAAGTCCGCAAATGCCAGTCCGATAAGTGGGACTGGGTGATTCCACCCTATTCAGGAAACAAACTGCCAGTACCTAAGACCCTAGTGTGACAGGTCAATGACTAGACTTTTGGCCCCCTAAACAAGAAGCTTGGAAGTGTACCTCAGGAACATAACTTTTTTTTTTAGATTTTTCAAGGTAATGGGGTTAAGTGGCTTGCCCAAGGCCACACAGCTAGGTAATTATTAAGTGTCTGAGGTCGGATTTGAACCCAGGTACTCCTGACTCTAAGGCTGGTGCTCTATCCACTATGCCACCTAGCTGCCCCCTTTAACTTAACTTTTAAAATGTGCAAAAATCACCCAAGCAAACCAAAATGAACCCTAACCAAAGCTACTTTGGTGACAGGGAAGATCAAAACTACCAACTCAGAAGAGGAAAGCAGTGACAAAATATCTACATGTGAATCCATAAAGAAGATTATGAATTGATCTCAAGCGGAAAATGTCTTCTTGACAGAGCTCAAAAAAGACTCTAAAAAATCAAGTAAGTGAGGTAGAAGAAAATTTGGGAAAAGAAAAAATATTTTACAAAACAATTATTGAAAAAAGCTTGGAAAAGAAAGCATTAAAATAGACTGAGAAAAGTATAACTTTAAAAATAAAATTGGTCAAATGGAAAAGAATGTACAAAAGCTAACTGAATAAAATAAATCCTTAAAAATTAGAATTGGGGGACAGCTAGATGATGCAGTGGATAGAGCACCAGCCTTGGAGTCAGGAGGACCTGAGTTCATATCTGACCTCAGACATTTAATAATTATCTAGCTATGTGACCTTGAGCAAGTCACAACCCCATTGCCTTTCAAAAACCAAAAAAAGTGAATTAGAATTGGGTAAGTGGAAACTAATGTCTCTTTAAGACAACAAGAATTCATCAAAAAAAAATACAAAAGACTGGAAAATAGAAGAAAATGTAAAATAACTCATAGGAAAAACAACCAAATTAGAAATAGATCCAGGAGAGTAATTTAAGAGTAATTGGTTTAACTTAAAGCCATAGTCAATGAAAAAATAAAACCTGGAAAATTCCTTTCATATTTCCTTCATATAATGTCTTGATATCTTAGTATTGGGGGTAAAGTAGTCCCTGAGAGAATCTACCATTCATCTCCTCAGAGAGATGCCAAAATAAAAATTCCATGAAATATTTTAGCCAAGTCCTAGGATTACCAACTAAAAAAGATAATACTTCATGGATCCAGAAAGAAACAAATCAAATACTAAAGTCACAATATTATTCAATTCAATTCAATATTATTCAGGGCTTAGTAACCTCAATGTTAAAAGATTAGAAAAGCCTGGAATATGTTAAGGCAAAGGAGCTTAGATTAGAACCAAGAGTCAAACTACCCTGTAAAATTCAACATATATATTTTAGGGGAAAAGACAGATATTGAAAGGAATAGGGAATTTTCAAATATTCCTGGTAAAAAGACAAGAACTGAACTGAAAATTTGATCTTCAAATTCAATAATTAAGAGATGCTTAAAAAGGTAAATGGAAAGAAAATAAAATGTTAATTTTACCAAATTATTTACATTCCTACACAGGAAGATAATAGTTCTAACTACTAGGACAATTGGAAGGGGTATTACATAGAAAGAGTTGTCATGTGTTGATATTTAAAAACTTAAGGCATTAATAAAAGGATTGTATTGGGAGAAGAAGGGGGAGGCAGAAGAAGGTAAATCACATCACATGAAGAGTCATAAAGGACCTATTATAGTAGAAAAAGAAGGGGGTGTGTTAGCATTGATTGAATGTTAATGGATTTGGCTCAAAGAGGGAATAACATGCATTGCCAAAAGGATTTAGTAATTTATCTTATCCTGGAGTGACTAGGTGGCAGTGGATAGACTGTCCACCCTGGAGTCAGGAGTACCTTGGTTCAAATGTGGCCTCAGACACTTAATAATTACCTAGCTGTGTAGTATTGGGCAAGTCACTTAACCCATTTGCCTTGCAAAAACATAAAAAAAGAAATTTATCTTATCCTAAAGGGAAGTTGAAAGGAAAAGGAGAAAGAAAAATGAAGGGACTGATAGGAGGCTGGGAAGATGGAGGTAAGAAGTGGTTCAAAGCAAAATTCTGATGAACTTATATATTTGTATATATCTGTCAAGGTATATCATCAGTTGTGAAGGTTTATGAAAAATTATATCACTATTTGGATGCTCGGAGAAGTTCATAAATATTGTATGTAAATTTCATGAGGGCATGACAACCCAGATTCTGGATAGTGGATGCTGCTCTCATGATTTTCTTGTCACCAATGGAGTGAAACAAGACTGTGAGCTTACTCTTATGCTTTTTAGCAAGATGCTTTCAGCCATGTTATCAAATACCTTCACTGAAATTGAATATGGAATAAAGGTCAACTACCACACTCCTGGTAAATTCAGCAACTTGAAAAGGTTACAAGTCAAGATCAAAGTGTTGGTCCATGATTTTCTGTTTGCAGATGATTGTTCATTCAATGCAGCCTTTGAAGATGAGATGCATCAAAGTATGGATAGATTCTCTTTGTTCTTACTTTGATCTTACAATTAATACCAAGAAAGCTCAGGTACTCCATCAGCCAGCACTATATCATTCATATGTGGGACTACTGATTACAGCAAATGGGGAAGTTGCAGTGTACTTTCTAGGGAGGTACATATTGAAAATGAGGTTGACACACACATTAGCAGAGTTACCTTAGTATCTGGGAGGTTCTGAAAGTGTAGTAAAGAAAATGTATTAGACTGACTTCAAAAGTTCAGGTCTACAGAACCATTTTACTGATCTCATTGCTGTATGCCTGTGAAACCTGAACCATATACCAGTGCCATGCCAGGAAACTGAATCATTCCCATTTAAATTATTTTAAGAAAATTCTGAAGATCACATGGCAGGTGAAGATACCAGCCACTGAGGTTCTTTCTCAATTAAACTGCCACACATTCAAATGTTACTATAACAGAGTGAAACTATGTTGGGCTGCTCATGTTTTTCAAATGCTAGGTGTATGCTTGCCAAAAAGACTATTTTTACTGAGAACTCATACAGGGAAACTGCTCACAGCAGGAGAGGGGGCAAAAAAATGATACAGCTATATTCTGAAGGTCTCTCTTAAGACCTTGGGAAATGGGAGCATTTGCAGCATGGGAGATATTGGCACAGGACTACCCAGCATGGTATGCCTTCATCAGAGAGGGTGCTGTGTTTTAAGAGCAAGACAGAGTTGAAGCATCTTCGAAGGAAATGTGAGATTCATCAGTTTAGCGTAAACATCTCAGGTGCTCACAAGGACAATTTGTACCCAACCTTTGATTGTATTGGCCATATCAGTCACTTTGTAACTCATCTCTAATAGTGATGTCATTTTGGTCTTCTTTGATAATGAAAGACAAGAACTAACCAAACAACACATTGAATTAGTGAGCAGGGAAAAAGGGTGAAAGGAGAAAAAAAAGTCTGAAAGGGAAAAACTGGATGAAGAGAATACAGAGTTAGTAAATCATATGAGTATGAATGAGATAACCTCTGCCATAAAATGAAAGTTGATATCAAGGTGAGGTAATAACCCAAATCCTCTAAGATGTTGTTTATAAGAAATACATTTGGAACAGAGAGATACCCAGAGAAAAGATAAAATAACTGGAGCAGATTACTTTATGATTCAGGTGATTTAAAAAAACATCAGAGCCAGTGATCTTGATCTCAGACAAAATAAAAGCAAAAAGAATTCTAATAAGGAATAAAATTACATCATGGTAAAAGGCACCATAGATATTGAAGTAATATCAAGTGGTATCCACATTCTTAGAGGAGAATTTAAGACAATTATAGGAAGAAATAGACTACAAAACTTCACTAGTAGGGTACCTCAATTTCCTTCTCTCAGAATTAGATAAATCTAACCATAAAATGAGTAAGAAATGAAGGAGGTGAAGAGAATCTTAATTTTATTTATTTATTTTTTGTTTCCTTTTGCAAGGTAATGGGGATAAGTGACGTGCTGAAGGTCACACAGTTAAGTGTCTGAGGCTGGATTTGAACTCAGATTCTCCTGATTCCCAGGCCAGTGTTCTATCTACTGTGCCACTAGCTGCCCCAGAGTTAAGAGAATGTTAGAAAAATTAGATAATATATACTGATAAATCTGATATTCTAAGTGAAATAAATGAATAGTTACAAAATGTATATTGACCAAATAAACAGAAGAGAAAATAAAATGCTTAAACCCATTTCTGAAAAAAAGAAGAAATTGAACAAGCCATCAATGAACTCCCTAAGGAAAAAATCTCCAGGACCAAGTGAATTCTACCACATATTTAATGGACAATTAATTGAAATACTATATAAATTATTTGTAAAACTAAGTGAACTACCAATTTCTTTTTTTGACACCAATATATAGGATTGACATCTAAACCAGTGGGAGCCAAAACATAGAAAATTATAGACCAATATTCCTAATTTATATTGATTCAAAAATTTTAAATAAAATATTAGCCAAGAGATTACAAATTATCACCAGGATAATAGACTATGATTAGATGGAATTTATATGAGACAGGCAGAGTTGGTACAATATTAGGAAAACTATCAACATGATTGGCCATATTAATAGCAAAACTATCAGAAAGCAATTGATTATCTCAAAACATTCTGAAAAAGCTTTTCACAAAATGCAGCACCCATTCCTATTGAAATATTAGAAAGCATAGGAGTAAATGGAGTTTGCCTTAAAATGATAAACAGTATCTATTTACAACAATCAGCAAGCTAGAAGTATTCCTAGTAAGATCATCAGTGAAACAAGGATTGTTATTACTACTATTCTTCAATATTATGCTAGAAAAATTAGCTTTAGCAATAGAAGAAAAACAAATTTAAGGAATTAAAAATAGGGAATTAGAAAACAAAATTCTTACTCTTTGCAGATAATATGATGGTATACTTAGACAGTACTAGATAATCAATTTTAAAACTACTTGAAACAACCAACAACTTAGGAAAGTTGCAGGATATAAAATAAATTCACAAAATGATCAGCATTTCTACATATTACCAACAAAAGCGCAACAAGAGATAGAAAAAGAAACCCCATTCAAAATAACTGTAGGCAATAGAGATATATTTATTCCTTAGCTAGATAGTAAAAGTAAACACATCAATGGAGATTTTTGAATTAAATTTCGAACAGGATCATTACCCATACTGAATTTAGAAGTTGCCTATGGGTAGAGGTATGGTTTGAATCCAGAGTGCTATCATTAAATTATAAATTGAAAAACAAAGAAAAAAGGAGAGGAACTTTCATAGAAAATCATATTTTTCTTATTACTGTTACAAATATTATCATCATTCTGGTTACTAAGATTTGAAATTTGGGGTAGCTAGGTGGCACAGTGAATAGGGCACCAGCCCTGGAGTCAGGCGTACCTGAATTCAAATCTGATTTTAGGCATTTAATAATTACCTAGCTGAGTGACCTTGGGCAAGTCACTTAATTCCATTGCCTTGCAAAAACAAAAAAAAAAATAAAAATGATTTGAAAATGATGGATGGAAATGGAGAAATACATAGTAGGTTATAGCAGTGGAAGGAAAAATTGCATGTAGGATGAAGTCTGAAAGACCTTATAACTAAAGAAATTGTAAGGGAGATCAAATGTATGTGACTCATCAAAGAAATTGATTGCTTAGAAAAGACAAGAATAATGACTAAGTTTAGAGAATTCTCTCCAGGTATTCACATGGATTCTTTGTACCTGATTTGTTGTGGAGCATTCTGAGTATTAGTCTGTTCAGTTGACAGCCACACTGCAAGGCTAACATTTTGATCCTCTTCAAGAATGAAAATTAGGGGTGGCTAGGTGGTGAAGTGGATACAGCACTAGCCCTGGAGTCAGGAGTACCTGAGTTCAAATCTGGCCTCAGACACTTAATAATTACCTAGCTGTGTGGCCTTGGGCAAGCCACTTAACCCCACTGTTTTGCCAAAAAAAAAAAAAATAATAATAATAATAATAATAATGAGTCCACCAATGTCTTTCAAGACAAATACAACTTTGAGGACTTTTTTCCCACAAAGTACCAAAAAAAGTACCTAGATATTATTTTTACCTTAGTTCTCAATTTGATTTCTTCTCCATATAGGTTTTCAACCTCCACTAGATAAGTCCCCTGAGTCTAATTCTACAAACAGACTAAAATACTAGGTTCAGCCTCCCGAGTTGAATGCTACAAGTAAACTGAAATAGAAAAAATGTTCATCTATTTTTCTTTCTGAGCCTGAAGCCCACAGAATGAAGCTATAGTCACTGGTTTTTGCCTCTAAACAAGAAATTAATTCTCTCAGCTCTCTTCTCCTGAGACACACACTTTTACTCTTTACCTGTCAGTAATTCTTTGTGAGAGTTGCTACTGTCATGAGACAACTTAGGTAAAAGTATTTGGAATTGATTAATTGACTTTTCACACACACATACACACACACACAAACATACATATATATATATATATATATATATATATATATATATATATATATATATTCCTTTTCTTTTTAAATGAAAGGAAGCAAGAGTTGGACTGGATGATGATATTTAGATTCTCCTACAACTCCAGTATTCCATGAATAAAGATATGATTGCATTCTTTCTTTTCCTTTTCTCTAATTTTTAAAAGTAGTATTCAAAAGTGAATTACTTTTCTTTAGGTTATATGTATTACAGAATTCTGCATTCTGGATTAACCAGTAATTTGTTTCATTTTAAGGATAAAAATAATTTAGATGTATTTCTCATTTTATCTTTACAAAATTCCTCTAGGAAAGTTAGTACAAATATTATCAGTATCTTCATTTTATTTAGCCTGTTCAGACTCTATATATTCTGTGTGTGATACTTGAAGTCCTACAGCAATAAATGGTCACAGCTACAACCAATATGTGTCTGTGTGTGTGTGTGTGTGTGTGTGTGTGTGTGTATAACTTTATGCGAGGCTATTGAAAAGCAAATTGCTTTATTCATTGATTAATAAACCAGGAAGAATTAATTATAATTTGACAACTAGGAGTTTTTGAACTAAAGTCAATAGTCAAGTAGCTTTAAGAGAATATATCTAGTGAAAATATATGATCTTCCCTACTATATTATCTCAACTGTTCATCTTAAATTTTTCCACCTACCATGATATTGAGGTCAATCAAGTCCCTTAAACCCTAGTCCCATTTTAATAATGACCTAGTATTATCAAAATTAGAAAATTTTCTATATTTCATTTCTATCCCACATCTAGGAAAAAATTCAGAAAAAGGGTAGAGTATATATACATATTCTTTATATGCATATACTCTCTATATACATATACACATCTAATAAATGTGTATATCTACAAATATGTGTAGACATTCATATATTTTCATCTGTAATAATCTATGCATATACAATATACATATATTCATGCAATATATATTTGCATGAAGCATATATGCATAAATATATTTCCATCCATATACATATTGACACAAATGAATAAGTGTGTATGTATAGGTACCTATGTAGCAGGAGTTGATTAGGGACCCATAATCAATAGAGTACTCTCAATCTACTTGATTATACCTCATAAATTTAAGGATAGCTAAGAGAAAACAACAAAACATTAAGATTTTGATCCTTTTATATTTGAAATGCTCACATTTATAACTACAACCTAGACTTTTCTAGATTCTGTTCTAATATTAAGTGCAAAGGTGAGCATGCCAATTTTTCCTAAAATAGAGCTTGTCATTTCTCTTATCTTGAAGATGGGTGTAGTCTTCACTGATTAACTGCCTACATCATTAACACTGAGCTCTTCACTCTCCTTTTAACCTATCTTTTCAGCTGTTCCCTTTGACTACTCTTTTCTTCTGTATTCACCATCGATGTCATGACTGAAACACTGAGAGAGGACAGGCCATTGTTCCTCTGTTTCCTTTCTTATTCTCAGGCTCTGAGAAATGAGGTGGAAATCTTTGCTTCTGTTTTGAAACATTTGATCTCAATTTTTAAGTATCAGAATGATGCTAGTAGGACCTGAAGAAGGAGCAACGAGGGTCTTGGAGCCACAACTGTAGGTAGGATGAGGCCACCCCAGCAAAGAAAACCTAAAAAAACAAAGAACCTGGGACTTGGGACTATATTCTACAGACACCTCTCTATAGCTTTAGAACGAATCCCCTTCTTCTCCCCAGATATTGAGTTGCTGAAGGAATAAGAGATGAGTGGCTTTTATCCCATATATGTAGGATAGTAAGTTTGGATATTTGTGATCATATTTTTAGAAGTATATATTCTTTTGCAAAAGATTATGTATATATATATATATATTTCAAAGAGTATGAGATCTTGAGTGATTAACAATTTGAATGTTCTATTCACAGATTTAAAAAAAATGTAAAATATAAAAAATATTTACACCCCATTCTTTCTTTAAGAAATAAAATAATGTTTATGCAATTATTTTTAAAAAGGAAAAAGAAAGCAATAACCCCTCTGGGATAACCCTAGTTGCATAGGGTTGTTTGTTTGAGGGATGACTATCTCTGATACAAGGTTCTCTGTAGATTCATGTTTTAAAAACATACATCAACCATTGTTGAAAAGCATATATTTAATAGTCAGTCAGTTAATTGCTTAATTCAAAGTAGACTTTTATTTAAAATTCATTCATGAAGATTAGT
Source organism: Macrotis lagotis (assembly GCF_037893015.1). Classification (NCBI taxonomy): domain Eukaryota; kingdom Metazoa; phylum Chordata; class Mammalia; order Peramelemorphia; family Peramelidae; genus Macrotis; species Macrotis lagotis. The sequence continues at coordinate 112,425,269 of NC_133666.1, read as the reverse complement.
AAGAAAAATTTCTGTTAAAACCTAAGAAACATTCATTCTTTGGGCAGGTAAGTGGTGCAGTGGATAGAGCACTTGCCCTGGAGTCAGGAGGACTTGAGTTCAAATCCAGAATCAGATACTTAACATTTACCTAGCTGTGTGACCTTGGGCAAGTCACTTAACCCCATTGCCTTACAACCCCCCCCCCCAAAAAAAACCACAAAGCATTTTCACATAAATATACATAGCATCACCAGAAAAGAGGCACATACATAAAGAATATACTGGTCAAGGAAAATTGTACCTCTGTCACTGAAAGCCTGCAATACCCTTTCTTTTCTCGTGGTATCCTCATTTTATTCCCCATGCTTTGCTGAGCATGCCTAGCTAATGATTCTCATGGCTTGTTCCTCTATATAATTGAACATTGCTGGTATGATTTAGCTGTAGAATCTTTTAATAAACATGTTGCACTGTTAGAAGACATAATTGAAAGAGAAATTCCCTTCCTGTTTGCATCTATTGTACAATAGAAGAGGTGCAACAGTAAAGATTAATATTAGTTCTCTCTTAAAACAGTCTCTTTCCACCTAGTTAGCTTTTCTTCTACACTGCCATCAATAGCTTATTTTTTCTTTTTTAAAAATATTTATTTATTTTTTTTCAACCTATATATTATGATAGCTTCCAACAATTATTTTTTGTAAGGTATTAAGTTCCATATTGTTTGCCCATCCCTTCTTTCCCTACACTCTCCCTGAGACAGAAAGCAATCTAATATAGGGTACATGTATAACAATGTTAAACATATATCCATATTAATCATGTTGTGAAAGAATCAAATCTAAAAGTGAAAAAAGCAAACATCAGAAGAAAAAAATCATAAAACATAAGTAAAACAAATTTTAAAAATTGAAAACATTATATTTTTGTCTACATTCAAACTCCATATTTCCTTCTCTGGTTATGGATGGTGTTTTCCATTACCAGTCCTTTGGAATTGTCTTTGATTATTGTAGTGTTGAAATGAGCTAGTCCATCATAGCTGAACACTACTCAATTTTAAGTGTGAACAATGTTCTTCTGGTTCTGTTCATTCTCTCAGCAGCAGTTCATGCATATTTTTCTAGGCTTTTCTGAATTCCCATTCTTCATGATTTCTTATAGAAGAATAGTGTTTCATCATATTCTTATAGCACAATTTACACAGCCACTACCTAATTGACGAGCATATCCTCAATTCCAATTCTTTGCCACCTCAAAAAAAGAACTGCTATAAATAATTTTGTACATATTTTTTTTGCCCTTTTCTTTGATCTTTTTGGAATACAGACCTAGGAGTTCTGTTGCTGAATTAAAGGGCATACACAGTTTTATGGCCTTTTGACTGTTGTTCCAATTCATTCTCCAGAGAGGTTGGATTACTTCACAACTCCACCAACAATAGGTTAGTGTCCCAGTTTTCCAATTCCCTTCCAAAATTAATCATTTACTTTACATTTACCTTATATTTGATCCTAGTGTAAGGTAGGTTCCATAATTATCCCAGTTTTTCAGAGAGGAATCAGGCTGAGATAGGCTAAGTGATTTGCCCAATGTCACACAGTTAGAAATTGTTTTAGCAGGGTGAGAACTCAATTTCAATTTGAATTTTTCTGACTCCAGACCAAGCACCACCTAGCTGCCTATTAGGATGCTGAGGCAATAGATTGGAGGTTAGAACACAGCATTAGGTTGAATTACTTAAATATACTGAGAATGAAACTCAAAGCAAGATTAATAATGTAAGAGATAAAGAATGTATTTCTTCAGGAGTGAGTCATGGGAAGAAAAAATAAGAGGTTATGCTCATTAGAGAAATGCTAGTGTTTTCATCATAGAAATTTAAAAACTTCTGAGTAATGATGAAATCCAGAGTACATCTAGGGGAAGCAGGGTAGATAAAGTAAGTTATAAGGTTTGAGGATTCTGAAGGATTAGGAGACTGTGGTGTTTAAAGAAGCTTCAATATGAATGTTGAAATTCTTAAGAATAAAGGAAACTCAGAATCAGTGAGGATAAATGCCAGTCCATAGAAAATGCATTGATGTTATTTGTCCTTTGTTCTCAAAGAAAATTATGACATCAGGGAGGTAAAGCCATGATATGCAAGGGAACTGAATTTAAGTGAGAGATGTCTGGGTAAAATCATCAGCCTCACTTTCTCCTCCAAAGCCATCTTATTTCAGAGACCAGACATAGATCAGGATGTCTGGTGATGACTCTGAGACAACACAGTAATTTGGAAAATTCAGAACTTTTATCTATCTAGTTTTCAGAGAAAGAAATCAAAGCTATCATTAACCATATATTTTTAAAAGTTCTCTAAATTGCTAATATTTAGAAAAATGCAAGTTAAAATAAACCTCAAGTATTACCTCAACATCAGATTACCAAAATTGACAAAAAAAGAAAATTAAAAACTCCAGAAGGTATATTCATAACTCACTGCTGACAAAGATGTAAACTGTTCCAACCACTTTGAAAACCATTTGGGAGCTAAGATTCCAATTTCCATGAAACTATGCAGACTCCTCAATCCAACAATTCTGCTGCTAAATCTACTCTCTCCCAAAATGAAGGAAAGGTAAAAAGGATCCTTATGTACAAAGAGATTTATAGCAACTGTTTTTGTGGTGGCAAAAACTAGAAACTAAAGGAATGCCCATCAGTTGAGAATGGGTGAATAAATTATGGTATATAACAATGATGAAATACTACTGTGCTATATGTAATGATAAAAAAATTTCAGAAAAGTTTGTAAGGACTTTTATGGGTTGATGCTAAGTGAGCTGAGCAGAATCAAAAGAAAATTTTTCAAAATATTGTAAAGATAAATAACTTTTAAAGGCTTAGAAACTCTGATCAGTATAAAGAACAACCACAATTTCAAAAGACCAAGAATGAGATAAGTAATCTACCTTTAGATAGAGAGATTATGGTCTCAAGTTAATATTGAAAAATGTTTTCTTCCTTCCTCCCCCCCCTTAGGAGAGAGAGAGAATGTATAACAAAGCATAATATATACATATATTATATATATTTTATATATACACACAAATATATACATATATATTTATATATATATATTATACATATATTTATACATATATATTTTTCAAATGACTGTCTAAACAGTATTCATATTCTATATCTCATTGGCAAGAACATGATTTGATGATGGTGGCCAGATCAATTATACTCTGTAAAGAAAGAACAGTGTTTTAATTATAGGAAGATTATACCATATCTCAATAATTTAAAACAATTGAAAGCCAAAATAACTCAGTTATCCCACCCCATACCTACTAGCATTTTCTACATTTAAGCTATTATAAAGAATTGCTATTAGCATTTTTTAAAATTTTGGGATAGCTTTTATTTTATTATATTTCTTTTTTATTTTTCTTTAATTTATTAGCAAATTACTAAAATATTCTTATTTAAGAGTGAACCTAATACCCACTCCACCCAGAAAAATATAAAACCTCATGAGAAATAAAGAAAAGAGAGGGAGAAAATGTGTTTCAGTCTGTGTTCTGATACCATCAGCTCAACTTGGGTGCATCACATTCTTTATCATAAGTTCATCATAAAAGTTACTTCCATATTTTTCCACAATTGCTGTTGCTGATTGTAATTCCCTCCATTCACTGCTCCCCACTACCATCTATTATATTTTCTCTCTCCTTTCACTCTGTCCCTCTTCAAAAATGTGCTGTGGAGGACACAGTACCAGCCCTGGGGCCAAGAGGCCCCAGGCCCACATCCCACCCAGAGATCCAGCAACCCCCCAGTCCCATGTCCTGGACAAACCATCCAATCCAAGCACCTTGCAAAAAGTAAAAATAAAATGTGTTATATCTGACTATTGTCTCCTATGATTTATCATCTCCTTTTATCACCCAAATCCCCCCTCCCCCATTCCCCTTCTCTCTTTTTACTTCTAGATGTCTATACCCTATTCATTCTGTATGTTGTTTCCTCTCTGAGACATTTCCAATGACAATGAAGCCTCCCTCATTCCCCCTCACTTACCCCCTTTCATACCAATGCAAAAGATACATGAAATATCTTTTACATGAAATAGCTTAGCCTATTCTACCTCTCCTTTTTTTTACTCCCAGTACATTTCCCTTTCACCTATTGACTCCATTTTTACAATATATTATATCTTCAAATTCAGCTCTCTCCTATGCCTCCATCTATAAAAGTTCCTTCTACCTGCTTTACTAAATGAGAAGGTTTGTATGAGTATTATCAGTATCATCTTTCCATGCAGGCATACACACAGTTCATCATCATCAAGACCCTTCTCATCCATGCTTCACCTGAGTCTTATAGTGAAGGTCAAACTTTCAGTTCAGCTCTGGTAGTTTCAACAGGAACATTTGAAATACCCCTGTTTCATTGAAAGGCCATATTTTCCCCTGGAAGAGAATGTTTAATTTTGCTGGGTAGTTGATTCTTGGTTGCATTCCAAGCTCTTTTGCCTTCAAGAATATTATATTCCAAGCCCTACCAGCCCTTAATGTACGCTATGCCTTCTGTGATCCTGACAGCCCCATGATATTTGAATTGTGTCCTTCTGGTTGCTTGTAATATTTTCTCTTTAACTTGGGAGTTCTAGAACTTGGATATAATATTCCTGGGAGTTTTTTTGGGATCTCTTTCCAGAGGAGATTAGTGAATTCTCTCAATTTCTATTTTTGCCCTCTGCTTCTAGGATATCATGGCAATTTTCCTGTAGAAATTCTTTAAAAATGAGGTCAAGGCTCTTTTCTTGATCTTGACTTTCAGGTATCCTAATAATTTTTAAATTATCTTTTCTGGATCTGTTTTCCAGATCAGTTGTTTTTTCAATGAGATATTTCACATTTTCTTCTAATTTTTCATTCTTGTTTTTTTTTTTTTGCAAGGCAAATGGGGTTAAGTGGCTTGCCCAAGGCCACACAGCTAGGTAATTATTAAGTGTCTGAGACTGGATTTGAACCCAGGTACTCCTGACTCCAGGGCCAGTGCTCTATCCACTATGCCACCTAGCCGCCCCTAATTTTTCATTCTTTTTGTGTTGAATTATCATATCTTGATTTCTTGCAAAGTCTTCAGTTTCCTTTAGCTCCATTCTATATCTGAAGGATTTGTTCTGGGGTGGCTTACCCTTTTGCCTTGCAAAAAAAAAAAGGATTTGTTTTCCTCAGAGAGTGCTTTCTTATTTTCTTTTCCATCTGACCAGTTCTGTTTTAAAGCATTCTTCTCCTCAATAGCTTTTTGAACTATTTTATCTATTTGACTTAAGCTGGTTTTTAACATGATATTTTTTTCAGCATATTTTGGATCTCCTTGACTAAGCTGCTGACTTCATTTTCATGCTTTTCTTGCATCTCTTTCATTTCTTTTCCCAATTTATCTTCTACCTCGCTTACTTGATTTTCAAAATCTTTTTTGGGCTCTTTCATAGCCTGAACCCAACTTCGATATTTCTTGGAGTCTAGATGCAAAAGCTTGGACTTTCTCATCCTCCAATGGTATTGTTTGGTTGTACATGGGACCAAAATAATTGTCTATGATCAAGTTCCTTTTTCTTCTCTTTACTGGTTTCCCCATCCTGTGCCTGGTTTTGGAGTGCTTCCTGAACTGAGTATTAATGGGACACCCCCACCCCACAAAGAACTCAGTGTGAGAGGCTCTGACTGCTCTCCTGGTCTGTGAATGACCATAAACTCACCCCTCTGTCCTGGAGTGTTGCATGCCTTGCTGGCTAACTTATCTGTTACCCATAACCAATACTTGTTAGACAAAGAGGCAAGAGACAAAGATTGGCAAGTTCTTTATTTTACAAAATGTCAGAGCTTAAATGTCCTATTAGTCCCTGGTTTGCCCCAATTCATGTGGAGTTCTCCAATTAGCAAATCAAGCAAAGGCCTTCCCAGCTAGTGAGCAGCAGATGGTAAAGTTTACCTCCTCAGGCTAGTACTTCTCACACAATGATGCTTTCACCAGCTTAGAGTTAAACACAATGCTCCAGGAAGCACCAAACTGGAGGAACAGATAAGATCCAGAGAGCTAACCCAGAAGATTAGGGTGAACCTGGGCAGTTAGGCTATTCCCAGGTAAGCAATGACCGCTCTGTGACCCTCAACAGTCTCTTACACCAGAATCTACAACCAGGGGTCTGACTATGGTCAAAGCCCCTGAGTACTGTTCCAGGGACAGAGGACAGACTTCAACAGTCTCCCTCCACTCCCTTACCTTCTGTGAGCTGAGCACTCAGGACAACAGCTGCCAGGAGGTCCCTGATTGGCAGCTCCAGAGCCTGCTTCAGTTTCCTGGGATCTGGGCCGTCCTGAGTGTCTAGGCTGCACTGAGTGCTTCGGCTGTGCTGAGGACCTTGGCTGTACACTTGCTCTGGCAGAGGTCTCTGTGACAGTTGTGCTTGGTGCTCCCTGGGATGCCAGGTCAGGAAACTGCTTCTGCTGCCAGGAGCAGATGCTCCCAGGAGTCCTGGAGCTGTTCCAGAAAGGCTGAAACTCCTTTGTTCTGAAGCAGTGCCACCCCTCCAACCCCATAGAACAGAGTCTTCCCATTATTTTCCAGGTTACCTTGTGCTTTATAATTGCCTCACTGGATCTTTCTGTGGGTTCTGTCTCTTGATAATTTAGTTAGAGTCATGAGGTTTTTTAAATATTTTGGAGAAAACACTTAAGAGAGGCTCTTCTCCAGATGCCATCTTGGCTCTACCCCCCCCCCTGGTATTTCTAAAAGAATGGAAAGACACTTATTTTTGGACTTTCCAACACTCTGTAGCCACCTCCTTTTTAAAGCCTTCCCTAATAGCCCAGATTGAAAGTGATATCATTCTCCTGAAACTTCTTATAGAAAATTGACTGTTTTTGTCAACTTACCTCTCTATATTTTTTAATAGTTGCCTTAACCCAATCTGATACTCTTTGAGGGCAAGCTTTCTCTCTTTCTCTTGTTTTATCTTTGTATCCCAGTAGGTCTAGCATAAGGTTTTTCCTCTATAATTCTTTGGGTGAGGGGTCTCCCCTATGAAATTCATGAATTGCTCAAGCAAGGTAATGAGGTTTGAGATTTCAGGGAGATCTTTGGAGATAAATGAGAAGCACCTTTCCAATGTGAATATGGACATGCTCACTGTTGTCTTGCTGAGATTTACAGAAATTGAATGCTATTTGGGAAAGGGATATATACCCTTTCCCATGAACTACAAAAGTGTGTAGTTAAACCAGTTTACTTTTACTTTCTTATTTTTCTCCTGTTTGAGGACATAGTGGCATAGAAGATAAAATAATGGACTGGGATTCAAGAATACCTAAGTTTGAAGCTCACCCAAAGTGTTTACTAGCTGTGTCATAATGGGAAAGTCATCTAAATTCTCTGGTTTTGTTTTCCTATCTGTAAAATTAAAAAGATGGACTTGATGATTGCTAATATCCCTTCTAGATCTAAAGCTATGATTATATGATCTTATGATAGTAGTCCCAGTCTGGTTTTGGTAGAAGGAAACTTTTTTGATCCTTTTGAGAATTTTTTTTCAGTTGCTTAAGGCAGGAGCATAAGGAATTATATTTCAATTATGTGAATATTCCATTAATATTAAAGACTTCAAGTCATATAAACCTTCTTATTCCATGTGATTTTTTGATACAGTCTTCCCATAAATCCTCATTGTCAGATCTAACCAAATCAAATCTTAATCCCTTCCGATAGGTCATTTGACATTTTATGGATAGCATTGTCCATATCTATTAAATGCATTTTATATTAGAACTGTATCTCCTCTTTCCAGTGTTTTATTGTTGAGTTCCAATTTTTCCCCAGTTATCATTCTGTTATTAACTTCAAATACTGCACTAAAATGAGATTTGATCAAAGTCAGTGGTTTGAGGGATAAACAGGAAGGACATGCTTGAGCCATGATGATTCCTTGCAAATCGATTAACCTAAACCAAAGGAGGAAAAAGACCCATGCCAATCTCATTTCTAGGTCACTCAGCAATGATTTGAAAAGTCACTCCTCAGGACAACTGACATTTCCTTTTTACTGTAAAGGGAGAAAAAAAGTTTTTCCTTTTTTAAAACTATAGCAGAAATATAATTTATAAAAAAAGAAAAGATTATCATATTATCCTAAAATGATAGTTATCTGTCCTGGCCTTGTCAATGATTTTCGAAGAAATAAAGAAAAATGCATGTAAACATTTTTTCCAATTTGTGATGTACAATCAATAAACAGAAAATGCTAATCATACTAATTTTCTCCTAATCACAAAATGTTGCACAAGTAATCTATTAACATGCAAAGGCCAACAAGGTTAAGCTGTTCAAACATTATCATTGATTTCCTCACTTTTCCAATGTGCTCACATTTGTTTATTCAATGAATACTTATACTTTTTCCCCAGGAATATTGTAAAACGTTGTTCCCTTGAGGCTCTCTGTAAGGCCCTGCTGTTAAAACATTAATTAAGGGGAGGTGAAGTATTTGACTAATCAGCAGACAGAGTCTGTAGGGATCCAATGCTGAATGACAAATGCCAATATCTACTTTAGGTTTGTTGGATCAACCAGCCAATATGGTGAAACTGATCCATCATCTTGTCACCAATTCCCATAGTAGTCTCTGAAGTCTGCCAATTAAAAAAAATTGCAATCACTATATATCACTCAGCAATGATTTCAGCCACATGACAAATAGGATTCTTTCCTTTCTTCTCTGTTCAGCATTTGAGGTGTATTTGAGTGTGTATATTTAAGTTTATGACATTTTTAAAGTTAGTGCATAACTCAAATGTAAAATGAAAGAGCACTCTTAAAGGGATTTTATTTTGGTCTCAGTTTTCTTTTGTTCAAGACAAAAAAATTAACATTTTGTCAAATTTATCAATTCTTGTAGATTTTTGAGAAGTGACTGTCAAAATTCTTTAAGATTCTAACTAATTGTCCAAAACTGAATGATTTAATGAATGCTTTCTTGCATTAAGAGGATTTTATCTTTCTCATTGTGAAAATTAACCAAACTATGGAAAATGGTTCATACTGGAACTAGTTTAACCTTTCAAGATGTTGGTATATGTTAAAATGACTATTTGTGCATACTTCAGTTAAATAAAGAGAACATAAATACCTCAGTACCTTAAAGAAAGAATCAGTCAACCAAATTTCAGAAATGAACTCCAAAGAAAACTACATGGATCTAAAAGAGCGCTAGATTTGAAGATGATTTGGATTCTTTTGATGTCATTTGCAATCTTGAATATTTTGTTTAAATTCTCTGAACTTGCTTTAACTTTCTCATCTGTAGTGGTTAGATTTGAGAATATCTAACAAATTTCCCCTTGAGTTCCAAATCCTATGAAGGTCACACACATCCCTTTTATTATTTTATTCTTTATTATTTTATTATTTGCATTGAAATATTGAGTAGATCTGATGACCAGAATACCTGTCTCAATTTAAAAAAGGAAAAAAGCAGATTTTTTACAACTCAGAAATTTGGCACAGCTAGCTGCCAGCAACTTAAAGGTAGCAGTCAATGAGCCTAAAAATGTGTGTAACTGTTTTCCCTCTATGCCTCAGACTCTAATAATTGCTTGTACCTATAATTTCTTTAACAGGTGTAAGTGCCATTCTGCTCTCCTCCCCAACCAACTAAGTAATAAATGCTTAAAGTTGTTGTTCTTTAACCATTTTGCAAGAGATCACTTGTTCCTCATTGAAGAATAAATGAAATACCTGAAGGTCAATGACCTCTTCTGATTCTAGGACTTCCCTTTGTGTCTCATTTCACAATACTTGGCACTCAATCTATCAATTCCCATCCTAAGTGAAAGAAGACAAGTGTCAATCAATAAGTATCTATTAAAATGCCTAGGACAAGGAGGAGACACATTTCCTGCAACTTCAAATTCACATTAAAAAAGTTAGCTGTAAAAAAACAATTCAAGTTAGTCCTACCTTTAATTTTTAAGCTCTCTTATGTGTAAAACAGGTGTTGGTTGCCTCTAAAAAGGAATCATGGTGGGGGACTAGAGTCCTAAGTAGAAGTACTGATGATATTTTGGTTTAAAAACTATTGTTTCCTCAGTGATAGACCTTGCTGAAATCAGTGATATTTCTTATTTATTTATCTTCTGTCTGAAGAAGGTATAAATCCAGAAATTAAAATTCATTAGACAGAAATGCAAGTGGAGAACTATAGTTATTGTTTTAAATCTTTTATTTGATTTGATGAGCAAAGTAGTATACTAAAGTTCCTCTAGTCATTTTCTTAAATTTACTTGTATAAACAAAATCCTTGCTAAAACATTCACAAACCAAACAAAAATAAATAAGCACATAGAAAGCTAGGGAAATTAAAAATCTACATCTAAACTCCCAGTATTGGCTCTTTTGTACTAACAAAAAGTAATGATTTAGAATGAGTTATTTAAATGTTCAATTGTCTTGTGGATATCTTTTTAGGAACTGCTTCAAACTGAACAAAATTGCTAATGGGGAAGAGAAAAATTGATTTAGGTTTAAACTATAGTTTCTGTTTAAAAATGGATCTTTTGGGCAGCTAGGTGGCATAGTGGATAAAGCACCGGCCTTGGAGTCAGGGGTACCTGGGTTCAAATCCAGTCTCAGACACTTAATAATTACCTAGCTGTGTGGCCTTGGGCAAGCCACTTAACCCCATTTGCCTTGCGAAAACTTTAAAATAAATAAATAAATGAATAAATAATAAAAATGGATCTTTTTAAATAAAAAATAGATGAATTGACATTTCTTAGAGAAAAATGGAAAAGAAGATTTTTTGGACTCTTGTAAATAAAGTATTGTTTTATGCATATTTGCTATGTATAAAATAATTAGATTTTTTTTCACTTCTACCACTTTACATATAATAGCAATTCATATGGCATTTTAAGATTTTCAAAGTACTTTACAAATACCATATCATCTTATTCTCATGACATGAGAATTGTTTTCTATTTTCCCAATTTTACAGATGAAGAAACTAAGACTCACAGAACTTAAATGATATTCCCAGCATCATACAGAGAGTCAGAAGTCAGATTCAGATTCAAGCCTTCCATACTCCAGGTCCACCATGCCATCCTCTGAAGGGAAGGAAGGAGGAGAGAGGAAAGAAAGGAAATGAAAGAGAACAAGAGGAAGAATTAGAAAGAACAAGGAAAGGAGGAGGAAAAAGAGAAGGAGATGAAGAAGAAGGTGGAGAAGTAGGAGGAGTAGGAAGAAGAGAAGAAAGAAGATGATACAGAAAAGTACAAGGAGTAGAAGAAAGGAAAAAAAGTTCTCCACAATTATTTTCATGCTACTCTAAATATTTCATTACAATCATGTTATATTTTGTTCAACTAATAGTAATTATCGGGTATACAGTTTAGTTTTTATTGTTTAATGCTTTAATGTTTATCAGTTATATAGTTTTATATTTCAATGTTAAATGTATAATGTTAAATATTTTTATGTGGGTTAATAATCTCAATAATCTAATTTCTAGGTCAAAGAATATGATAGATGAATGACTTACTAAATTTCACTACATAAGTTTGAATTGTTATCTAGAATGGTTACACCAATTCTTCATGATAGAACTTAGCTTTGCCAATAATGAATTTGTGTGTTAATTTTATCAAAACTCTTAAGAAATGAATTTTTGCATCTTTGTGCAATTTTTGGTAAATTAATATATCTGAAATCATATATCAGGGTTGCTTTGCTTCCTCAGATGATTAGCAATTTTGTTCAGTATTTTCTATAACTAATAATAGTCCATTTTATTAATTTAACTTTTTATATAATTTAATCATTTCATTTTTGCAGAATTAACATTCATCTGACAGATTTATGTCACCTCCCTATGACTCTGGATTTCAAAATTTTATATGAAATATTTAATACCAAGTTGTATGACTTTAATTTATATTTTTTTCTTAGAAATCTAGGTATATTCCTTTTTCATACAAAACTTTTAATCTAATGCAATTGAAATTGTCTTTAATAATCTCTTCTATATTTTTACTGGTTATGAGTACTTTTCCTGTTACTTGTCTAGAAAGATTTAATTTTCCATTCTCTTTTGATTTTTAAATTTATTAATATTTAAATTGTTTGTCATTTTGAGACTTGTTTACAGTATATCATAAGTAATTCTAATGTACATTTTGCTTGCAGTCATGTGGATCAAGAAGGAAAGGGAGGAAGGAAGCAAGTTTTATAAAAATGAATGTTTAAATAAATTCTGGTTAAGTATAAAAAAATTAAATAAAGAACTGGGAGAAAAGCAATTCTGATGTAAATCAATTTGCCTTTCAGTTTTCCCAGTATTTCGTGATTTGTCAGTTTCATTCTATTTTGTCATCTTGGATCATGGAGTAAATAAAATATTTAAGATATTTTCTTTTGGCTTACTTATCTGTCAAATATTATATATATGTGTGTATGTGTGTGTGTGTGTGTGTGTGCACATACACATATATCAAGTTACTTTGAAATCTGTCAGAACTAATACCTTTTTTACTTACTTTTATTATATTCCATTATCATTATATACATATACTGCATTATCTTCATATGTATGTGTATATACTTTATTGGTAACTTTTCTTCCTTATAACATTGTCATTTACAGCAAATGAAAATTCTCCCTTTTAGCAAAGAAAAACAAGTAAAAGTATCTGATACAATAACTGTAATTGATGACATATAAAGTATTCTACCCTTAAAGTAACCTATTTTTCTTATATATGGAGGAAGGCATGTTTTATTATGTTTTTAAAATATTTTTAAAATTATCATGGTTTGTCTTTCCTTTTAGTAATCAATTCATGTATACTATTATACTAATCATATATATTGTTCTCTCTATTTTTTAAAATTTACTTTTCCAATTATATCTTATTTCCTTCCCCCCATTCCAAAGACAGGAAGCAATCTGAATAAATAATACATAAACAATCATGTTAAACATATTTCCATATTAGTAATGAGGTAAAAAAAAATCAGAATGAAAAGGCAAAAACCACAAGAAGGAAAAAAAGTAAAAATCTTTTGATTTGCCTTCAGATTCCATAGTTCTTTCTCTAGAAATAGCTTTTTCCATAATAGATCTTTTAGAATTGTCTTTGATTGTTGTATTGTTGAAAAAAAGCTAAGTCTATCCTAATTAATCATCACACAATACTACTCACTAAGCATTAGTTCATGTAAGTATTTCCAGGTTTTTCTTAAATGTCTGCTTATTGTTTCTTAAGGAGCAATTGTATTCATTATATCCACATAATAAACTTCTTCAGTCATTCCCCAATTGGTGGGTATACCCTCAAAATCCAATTCTTTGTCACCACAAAAAGAGCTACAATGAATATTCTTATACATGTGGGTCTTTTGTCCTTTTTTGTGATGCCTTTGGGATACAGAGCTAGTTGTAGTATTGCCAGGTGAAAGGGTATATTATATACAATTTTATTGTTCTTTGGGAATAATTACAAATTGCTCTTCTGAATAGATGATTCACAACTCCATCAATAGTAATAATTAGTGTCTCAGGTTTCCCATATCATCTTTAATATTTATCATATCCTTTTTCTGTCATATTAACCAATCTGATAACTGGTATCTCAGATGGTATCTGAGAATTGTTTTAATTTGTATTTCTCTAATTAATAGTGGGAGCATTTTTTCATATGACAATATGGATAATTTCTTCATCTGAAAAATGCCTGTTCCCATCCTTTGACCATTTATCAATTAATGAATGATTTGTATTCTTATAAATTTTACTCAGTTCTCTATATATTTTAGAAATGAAGCCTATTTCAGAAATATTGGCTGTAAAAATTATTTCCCAGCATTCCTCTTTCTTTCTAATATTGGTTTTGTTCATGCAAATTTCTTTCAATTTAATATAATCAAAATTATCATTTTTTATTTCATAATGTTCATTTCTCATGTCTAAATTTTGTACCCATCTTGACATAATCTTTCTACAGGGTGTGAAATGTAGGTCCCTGCCTAATCTCGGCCATTTTATTTTCCAGTTTTCTCAGCCATTTTTGTCAAACAATAAGTTCTTATCTCAGAAGCCAGAGGCTTTAGCATATAGTGAGTTGCTATAGTTATTTACTACTGTATCTTATAAATCTAACCTATTCCACCAATCTACCACTCATTTTTAGCAACTATCAAGTAGGTTTTTTTTTTTTATCAATGCTCTTTTATAATATAATTTTAGATCTGGCACAGTTAGGTCACCTTCCTTTGCATTTCTTTTCATTTATCCCTTGATATTCTTGATCTTTTATTCTTTCAGATAAATTTTGATTTTATTTTTTCTAGGTCTATAATATAATTTTTGGCAGTTTGATTGGTATGACACTAAATAAGTAGCTTAATTTATGCAAAATTGATATTTTTATTATATTAGATCAGCCTATCCATGAGCAATTTATATTTTGTTTTAGATCAGATTTTGTGTGAAAAGTGTTTTATAATTATGTTCATATAGCACCTGGGTTTGTTTAGGCAGGTAGATCCCAAAATAGTTTATGTTATATATAATTCTTTGAATGGAATTTCCCTATTATTGCTCCTGGGTTTTGTTGGTAATGCATAGAAAGGATGATTATTTATGTGGGTTTATTTCATATCCTGCAACTTTGCTAAAATTAATTGTTTAAAGAAGATTTTTAGTGTATTCTCTAAGTATACCATCATATCATTTTCAAAGAGTGAAAACTTTGTTTCTTTATTGCCTACTTCAATTCCTTAAATTTATTTTCTATTATTGCTAAAACTAATATTTCTAGTACAATATCAAATAATAGTGGTGATAATGAACATGTTTCACCGCTGATATTATTGTGAAGATTTCCAGCTAATCCCAACTGTGTATGATAGTTGTTGATCATTTTAGATAAATACTGCTCATCATTTTAGGGGGAAAAATTCATTTATTCCTATTCTTAGTAGTGTTTCTAATAGGAATAGATGCTGTATTTGTCAAAAGCTTTTTCAAAAACTATTGAGATAATCATATGATTTCTGATAATTTTGTTATTGATATGGTCATTCCTCCTAGTCATGGTGTATTTTCTTGGTGAAAACTTGCTGTAATCCCTTTTCATATATTTTATTCAAAATTTTTGCATCAATATTCATTAGGGAAATTGGTTTATAATTTTCTTTCTATTGGCTCCTGCTTATATATCAACACTATATCTATGTAATAAAAGGGATTTGTTATGATTCCTTCACCTATTTGTTCATAGTTTATGAAGTTTATATAGTATTGGAATTCATTGCTCTTTAAATGTGTGGTAAAATTCCTTTCTTAATCAATCTGAACCTGGAGATTTTTTTTAAGATAGTGCATTGCTGTCTTGTTCATTTTATTTTTCTTAAATGGGATTAAATATTTTATTTTCTCTTCTAATTTGAGCAATTTGCTTTTTTGTAAGTATTCATCCTTTCATTTAGATTGTCAGATTTTTGACATATAGTTGGACAAAATAGCTTAATTTTTATTAATATTATATTAATGCTTTCATTTCCTCTTTGATGGATTCATATTTTTGACTTTTGATACTGAATTTGATTTTCTTTCTCTTTTTAAAATCATTCATTAACTAAAAGTTTATCTGTTTTGTTGAATTTTTTATAAAACCAAATCTGTTTTATTAATTCAATAGTTTCCTTATTTCAATATTATTATCTCTATTTTGATTTTCAGAATTTCTAATTTAGTATTTAACTGAGGATTTTTAATTTGTTCTTTTTCAACCTTTTTTAGTTGCATGCCCAATTCATTGATCTAGTCTTTCTCTAATATCTTCATGTATGCATTTCAAGATATAAAATTTTCCCTAAGAAATTATTTGACTGCATCTCATAATGTTTTATATGTTGTCTAATTATTGTCATTATCTTGGATGAAATTATCAAATGCTTTTATGATTTTTTTATGTCATCTCTATCTTATTTTTCAAATTTTTTTCATCCATATGCACATATATATTTTTAAGTTATGAAATTTCCTTCCACCCTCCCTTCCCACCTCTCTTCTCTTAGTGATGAATTGTCAGGTTAGCATTGTACATACATATTTTTGATAAACATGTATACAGATTAATCATTTTTTGGTATGAGAAATTAGGATCAAGGGAAAGAGATACAGGAAAGATAATTTTTATAAAGTGTTCATCAGATTCTGAAGGGTTGTTTTGTTTTGTTTTGTTTCTCTCCCTCTGGATTGGGATAACATTATCCATAGCTGAACTAGTTTGGCCGTCCTAGCTCAGTGAACTGCTGAGAGTTGCTGCTTTGATCAAGGTCGATCATCTCACAATGCTGTTGTTAATGTGTAAATTAATCTCCTGATTTTGCTTCCTTCACTCAGAATCAGATCCTGTAAGTCATTCCATGCTTTACTGGAGTTCGACCATTTATGGTTTCTTATAGAACAATAATATTCCATAATATACATGTACCATAACTTGTTTAACCATTATCCAATTGATGGGCATATGATTTGTTTTTTGACCCACTCAAAGATTAGCTTATTTAATTTCTAATGACTGTTTCTAGTTTTTTTGCAAGGTAATGGGGTTAAGTGACTTGCCCAAGGCCACACAGCTAAGTAATTATTAAGTGTCTGAGGCCAGATTTGAACTCAGGTACTCCTGACTCCAGGGCTGGTGCTCTATCTACTGCCTACCTAGCAGCTACCTAGCCACCCCTCTAATGACTTTAGTCTCTGTTTTCATGGACCTTTAGTACATATAATATTTAATACATAATGATACATTAATATTTCTGTCTTTCTACATTTGATTGTGAGATTTTTTTTTGATGCCCTAGTATATGGTCAGGTCAATTTTTTAATAGGTGCCCTGTACTGCTGAAAAAAAGATAAATTCCTTTATATTTCTATTCAGTTTTCTCTAGAGGTCTATCACATCTAACTCTTCTAATATTCTGTTCATTTTCTTCACTTCTTTCTTGTTTGTTTTTGTGGTTGTGCTTATCTAATTCTGATAGCAAAAGTCGAAGTCCCTTGTTAGTAGAGTTTTATGGTTTATTCATTTCTGTAACTCATTTAACTTTTCTTTTTGGAATTTGGTTGCTTTACCATTTGGTGTATATATATTTTAGTATTGATATTTGCATTCAGAAAGCTGTATTTGACCCACTGTGGGGGATTTATCTAATGACAAGGAAAATATTCATGAAGTATGGGTAAGCATTTCTAGATAAAAAAAATCTGTGTCTTTGGAAGAACTTCCAAATGAAGGTACTATGTGTATCTTTGAGTATTTAAAAACTTAAAACAAAATAAAAATCCATGTGTTGTTATTAACATTCTGATTTTTATCATTCCTAATACTATACTTACAGAATTATACAATATTTAAATAATCATATTTTGTTTTCATTTTTGTATTTTATTCTTGACTTTAAGAAAAATTAATCATTGAGATCCTTTAGTTTTTAATATTATTTTTCCAAATACATGACAAGATAACTTTAGCATTCTTTTTATAAGATTTTGAAATTTAAATTTTTCTCCCTCCCTCCCTCTCATTCCTTTTCAAAAATGGTTGGAAATTTGATTTTTAAAACATTTCCATATTAGTTGGAGTTGTGAAAGATGAAACAGATCAAAAGGGGAAAAAAACTAAAAAGAAATACAGTGGAAAAAGGTGTTTTTAAATTGCATTCAGAGTCCATCAGTTCTTTATCTGGGTGTGTATAGCATTTTCCTTCACAAATCTAGGATCATTGTGTTGTTGAGAAGAATTGTCATTCATAGCTGATCATCACACAATATTAATGATACTATGCATAATGTTTTATTGGTCCTGTTCATTTCTCTTTGCATCACTTCATACAAATTTTTTCCAGGTTTTTTCCTGAATGCTGTCTGCTCATGATTTCTTATTGCAAAATAATATTCCATGTCATTCATATCTTATAGCTTGTTCAGTATTTCCCCTGAATTTTCAATATTTTACCACCACAAAAAGGGCTACTTTAAATATTCTTTATATGATCTCTTTGGGATACAGATCTCTTAGTGGTATTGCTAAGTCAAAGGGTATACACAGTTTGGTTGGCCTATGGGGATCAGTTAACAATTCTTCCAGTAGTGGATTAGTTTCCCAAGTTTTCCTGCATTCTCTTCAACATTTATCATTTTTCCCTTTTTTGTGATATTAGTCCATCTGTTAGTTGAGTTACATTTGTTTGGATTTCTCTAATCAAAAGTGATTTAGAACTCTTCTTAAGATATCTATATTTAGTTTTTGTTTCTGCATCTGAAATATACCTGTTCATGTCCTTTGACCATTTATCAGTTGGGGAATGACATGTATTCTTATAAATTTGGCTCAGTTCTCTGTATATTTAGGAAATGAAGCCTTTATCAGAGACACATTTTTGTAAAGCTTATTTCACAGCTTTTTGCTTTCCATTTAATCTTGGTTGCATTGGATTTGGGTTTTTTTGCCAAAACTTTTTTATTTAATAGAATCAAAATTATCTTTTTTACATTTCATAATGCTATCTCTTGTTTGTCATAAGCATGTAATTCACTTAACTTCTTTTTTAAGATTTTGGACATCACTTGGTGCCTATATGTTTAGTATTAATATTACTTCATTGCTTATGGTCCTTTTTAGCAAGATATAATTCATTTGTTTATTTCTTTTTATTAGGTATATTTTTATTTTTGCTTTTTCTGACATCAGGATTGTTATTCTGACATTTTTTACATCATAGTAAATAATAAAAGCATAATAGATTTTTCTCCAGTCCCTTACCTTTACTCTGTGTGTGTGTCACTCTGCTTCAAGTGTGTTTCATGTAAACACAATATTGTAGGATTCTTATTTTTGATCCATTCTGCTATCTCATTCCATTTTATGAGATTTCATTCCATTAATATTGAGTTATTATTACTATTTATTTCTCTCCATCCTATTTTTCCTTCTGCTTGTCTTTTCTCTCCTTTCATCTTTATCACCTGGTGTCCTCAAGCACTGGAGTATTGTTTTACTGGTTGATTGGAGAGTGCCATGGGAGTGGGAGTGGATCAGGGACTGGGAAGGATATTTAAGCACTTGTATTTGGTTTAATAAACGTCATCTTTGTCTCTCACCTCTTCAGCATTCGCCTGAGAACTTGACTGTAGCTGGACTGAGTCAAGCCATAGTTTACGAATAAAGGATAAGTTAGCCAGTAGGCACTCAACATATGAAGCTCATGTGTGGGACACGAAGGCAAGGAAAAAAATTGATTTGTGGGCTATCTGATCAGAGTCCAGGATTAAGGACCAAGCAACATTCCAGGAGACATCCTGGAGCAAAACACTTTGGAGAGGTAACAAGTTAATTGTTACCATGGGGCAGATATTAAGGGCATTTGAAAGGAAGTTGGAACAAGGAGGTGTGGAGGAAATCAAAGTTAAAATGAAAGTATATTCACTTCCATGACCTGAGGCAGAAGAAATAAATATTATCAAGAAAATCCTAGGATTGGGGCAGCTAGGTGGCGCAGTGGATAAAGCGCTGGCCCTGGAGTCAGGAGTACCTGGGTTCAAATCCGGTCTCAAACACTTAATAATTACCAAGCTGTGTGGCCTTGGGCAAGGCACTTAATCCCATTGCCTTGCAAAAAAAAAAGCCTTGGATTAGTCCTACAGCACCTAATGAAGGAGCTTCATATATTAGGAACAATTAAGTGGCACAGGTCAATTTCTCAACAAATAAATTATGGGTTAGAAATATATGAAAGAATTGCTACCTGTGTGAAGAATGCTTTGGGAAGTATTCCAATTCAAAATGAAAAGAAAGAACCATTTACACTTAAGAGACAAAGAAATGATAAGGCTTTTGCAGAGTGTTTGACACCTGATTGCAGGAGGCAGTAGGAAGAACCTTAGGAGATATAGCAGGAATTTTAAGACCTTTATATCAAGTGTCAAACACGGTCCCAAAAATGCTGCATGTTCATGAACCAGATTAAAATGTAATTGAGAAATATTTAAAAAAATAAAAGCAAATACAATGGAACACAGATAATATTAATATTAATGTGTGATTTCTAAGTGAATATGTATATAATGTGTGCATATAATTTATATATATATACATATATATATGTATATATATATATATATATATATATATATATATATATATATGGTCCAGTTTCTATTTAACTTCAAACAACTCCTTTTCTTCCTCATTGTAATTGTTTTTTCTGTTTTTATTTGTTCAGAATTTTTCTGTTTTTATTTGTTCAGAATTTCAATCTTGAGAGTTTCCTATCCTTTCTGAGCTGATTTTACATTGCATATGAGCACTCTTTCATTATTGAAATATTGAGGATTTCTTTATATGTATATGTCTTCTTTGCAACTACTGAATCAACACAGTACTATGCATAGGGTGGTAGCCTGAGTATCAGGAAGATTCCGAATATATGCACTGAATTGTGAGACCTTGGGCAAATCATTTAACTTCTCAGTGCCCTAGGCCTTCCTAAGATTAATATTAAAGTGATCATAGGGGCAGTAGGCAGCTCAGTGGATAGAGCACCAGCCCTGTAGTAAGGAGGACCTGAGTTCAAATCTGACCTCAGGAACTTAATAATTACCTAGCTGTGTGACCTTCAGCAAGTCACTTAACCCCATTGCCTTGCCAAAAATAAAATAAAATAAAATAAATGACCATAGTAATTTAGTTAAGGAAAAATAAACCATTGTCAAATACCATTAATTACAATCATCAACTGACCCTAGAAAAGAGATGAGGAAATGGACTTTCTTCCTCTTGTTGGAGGAAAGAGTAGGGATTCTATGATTTTCAAGACTTAACCTTCAAGTCTCCATTATCTTCTCATCCTCAAACTTCCCTCACCCACTCTGTATTTCTGGCACTGAAACATTCATCTGTTTCTTTTCTTCTTTTCATCTTTCTTCTGCTGCTGAATTCTCTTAGAACTAATTTGAGATAGGAACCATGTCAGCTAAGAGGCCTGAAATGGAATACTTCCCAAAGCATTCTTCACACAGGTAGCAATTCTTTCATATATTTTCTAACCCATAATTTATTTGTTGAGAAATTGACCTGTGCCACCTAATTGTTCCTAATATATGAAGCTCCTTCATATATCCTTCAAGTTTAGAGTCATATAAGTTTAAGACTATTTGTGAGTTTCAATCTGTCTTTAGTCATTACCGGCTATGTGACTTTAGGGAAATCACTTAACTCTTCTTGCCTCAGTTTTCTCATCTGTAAAATGAGCTGGAGAAGAAAAGGGCAAACCACTCCAGGATCTTGGTCAAGAAAATCCAAATGTAATAATGAAAAGTCAAACATGACTGAAAAGCAACTGCAACCAGACCAGTTATCCTATTCTCTCTTAGATCAGTATTTGACACTGAGTTGATCATATACCCCAAGATGATTGCCCCCCGTCATCCCTACTTTTTCAGTTCTTTTTTTATAGACTATCATCCTCCACTATAATGTAAGCTGGCAGGAACTACTTTCTTTTATCTTATATTTGTATCTCCAACACTAACCAAAGTTCCTGAAACACACTAAATGATTAATAAATGCTTTGGTTATTTATTTTTTACTTAGAACGTTAGACATGTCAGATGTAACCATGATAGTGTTAGTTTTGATTAATTTACCCCTGTTTATTACAAAAGAAAGGTCTTTGATGATAGTGGTAGGACAATAGCAGGAGGAAATAAATTATGCAAAAGGCATGGAAAAACCAGTTGCAGAAAATGGCTGACTATATTATTTAGTGATATATAAATAGCTACTGTTCAGTAGGTCATTGGCAGAACTAAAATCAAGAATTCACACACTGTTTTTGCAAAAAGAGGTATTTATGAAGATATTTCTTACTAATTAATTTGCTTTACTATTATTTTGCTTTATTGTCTTTTTTTGGTTTAAAATTTCTTTGCTATTAACAAATATTAGAACAACTTCTTACATATTATGTACTTAATAAAAATTTTGAATGAACAAAATGAATTCATTTGAGTATCAATAGAAATGTAATGCTCAAAAGTCCACAAATAAGGTAGTTGTATGGTTCACTTACTGAAGGGCTAAGATATTTACATAATAAGAGAAAATACAAAAAAATTATGTTACTTTATGTTGGACAAATGACAATAAAAGTTATTGGGTAGCAAAACAGAAACTCAGCAATTTTATATTCTAGATGGAAATGTATTAAAAAAATAAGATAATCTACATTATGAATAGCATGATATAAACTATGTAAATGATCAGACATATTTTCCACCATTTCTACCATAACTGCATGCCCTATATATTCAAGACAGTAATTCTTTCAAGGGATATTGATGACTTCATAAACCATAGAAGCAAAATATTAGTAATTTTGAAATGTAACATGAACAATGCATCCTGCAGAGTTATAGATTTCTCTTATGTTCAATAAAGCTCATATTATTTAGAATCCATTATGAATTTATAACTTTTCATTCATTCAGTTTTTTGAAGCACAGCATCAAAATCTATTTTAAAAACTGGAATTTTAAGAGGTTAATTAGTAGTTCTTATCTTTCAAAAACATTTTCTTTGACAATAATGTCATATATTTGCTGGAGGAGAAAACATTCTACAGATAAATTTAGATAGTATGAAGAATTTCTGAAATTAGTAAAAAATAATTAAAATATAAAATTAATTTCCCCAGTAATACAGAAAAAATTGGATATTAAGAAGATACAAAATAAGTACATTTATATATCTTTGAATATATGTTCCAATTAGGGAAAATGCCAATTTTTAACCTCACAAAATCCTAGTTGCTTTTATTTTCCCCAAAATATTTATTTACATGCATTTAAATCTGCTTTGCAAATACCTTCATCCATGAAAATATTCTTTTTCAATAATATGAGTTTATAAATATTACAAAACACCAGAGAGACAAATTTAGTGCCTCTTATCCTTCCACTGATAGAGAGAAATAAAAAGCATGTCTGCTTAACTATTCTTGGTAACCATTTACTGTCATCTCCTTACTTGCTAGTTATATAGTATGGATATATATTAATTTAGTATTCTCCAACTCAACTCTGAACAGAAGAGCAGGTATTAGGAATTTAGTAATAATAAATCATGTAGCTTTCTTTGGCTAAAAAGCCTGACTTTTCTTGATTCAAAAATTATTTACTGGGGCAGCTATGTGGCACAGTGGATAGAACACAGGCCCTTGAGTCAGGAGTACCTGGGTTCAAATCCGGTCTCAGACACTTAATAATTACCTAGCTGTGTGGCCTTGGGCAAGCCACTTAACCCCATTTGCCTTGCAAAAACTTTAAAAAAATGATTTACTCATTAGTCTTAATATATGGGTTAGAGCTTGAAATGCTTACCTGATTGAACAAAGCTAAAAGAAGCACTCTGAGTAAAAAGTCAAACAGGTCTCCCTGGATTTCTTCAAGGAATAGAGATCAGAAGCATGACTTTTAAACTTATTCTTGGGCAGATTGCAATCACTAAAATTATTCTTAAGGTTCTCTTTCTTCTCTCTCTCTCTCTCTCTCTCTCTCTCCTCTCACACCACTCTTTTTCTTTCTGTCTCTGTATATCTCTGCTTCACTGTGAGTTTCTTTCTCTCTTTTCTCCTCTCCTCCTTTCTCCTCTTCTCTTCTATGCCCCACTTTTCTCTACCCTATCCCTTCTCACCTTTACTTTCTTTGCCTCTCCTTGCTGCTCCTCCATTTCATTCAATTTATGGAGGACAGTTAGATGGTGCAGTGGATACAGCAGCAGTCTTGGAGTCAGGAGGACCTAAATTCAAATCTGGTCTCAGACACTTGATACTTACTAGCTGTGTGACCTTGGGTAAGTCACTTAACCCAATTGTCCTTTGCCCCCCCCAAAAAAAAACTTCATTTTTTTCTCTGTAGTGAAAATGCAAGGCAAGTTATTCTTTATTTTCAACCTAAATCTTTTACTTTTTGGAATGATATTCTTCAAGGTTCTAGTTTCATAGAAGCTTTACAGGTCTTGTTTGCAGCTAATTCTTTAGTTCTTGCATTGCTTTTTTCTGGAAACTTGTAGTAATTTAAAAAAAATTATAAATAAGAACTCTGGATTTTGACTATGACGATCCTGGGACATTTCTTTTTTGGTACTCTGTTTAGGTGGTAGTTAGTAGATTCCTTCTATCTGTATTTTGTCCACTGCTTCTAATAGATTTGGCTGCTTCTGCATATGAGTTCTTGAAATAAAATGCCCAGGCCATTTTAAGATCATAATTTTTGAGGAGTTCTTTTATATTTGATAGCTTGATTTTCTATTTTTTCGATTTTTTGATTGTGTTCTAATATATCTCGCTATCTCAAGGAGACCTTATTTTCTGTATGATCTATTCTAATTTTTAAAGATCCATACTATATTTTTTTTTGGTTTTTGCAAGGCAATGGGGTTAAATGACTTGCCTAAGATCACACAGCTAGGTAATTATTAAGTGTCTGAGGCTGGATATAAACTCAGGCCTTCCTGACTCCAGGGTTGGCGCTCTATCCATTACACCACCTAGCTGCCCCAAGATTTACTATTGTTAAGGGTATATTTGGTATGCTTCTTTGTATGTACTCCCTACCTGAATAAATGACTATTTATTTAATTTTGTTATAGTCAATAAAGTATATATTAATTATTTTTGTCTTTTTACAAAATATCTGCAATATTTTTGCTCTCTAGTATAGTCAATTTTTGTATAAATTCTACATGGTAGTTCATATACACAGGGACAAAATTTACACATAGACTCACAAACACATTCATATTTAAATATATGTACATATATATTTATATACATATATACTTGTGTTGTCCCATTTAGAAGATGTCATTCTTAATTATAGCTTCTCCAGTAATTTTTTCAATTTCATATTTCCATTTTGTTTATATTTCTGTCTGAATTATCCAAAATTATTTAAGTCTCCTGTCACTATTGTGTTACCATCAATGTTTCCTTTTCGATCAGATAATTTTTCCTTTATGAATTTGATGTTTAATGCATTGAAGCAAAAAGATTTGGCTGATATTGAATTTTTGCCCATAATTCCTTTCAGTATAATACAATTTGCTTAATAACTCTTTTTTAAATGTTTGTTTTAACATTATCAGATATAATGGTTGCAACTTGTGCTATTTTATATTCGCTTGATGCATAGGTTTTTTATCCCCTCAATTTTATTTTGTGCATATTTTTCTTTTTTTAAATGAGTTTCTTGCAAGCAACAAATTGTAGGATTTTGTTTTCTTATCAAATCTATTAATTTTTCATTTTATTGGATTGTATAATCTATTTATATTTAAAGTTATGAGTGAGGTTTATATTTTCCTCTATCTGTGCTTCTATCAGCCTATGAGTCTATGAGTGCTCATAGACACTGTGCTAACCATTGGGTTGCTACGACGTCTGGAGACTTTCTGACAACTTAGACTTCTTCAAGGGAGTCTTCTACTTTTCCCCTCCTAAGGCACAATGGTTTGCAGACTCCCATCTTATTAGCTAAGGCTTACTTTATTTGGTGAAGGAGGGTAGGTTTGTTATTGCCCCTATGACTGAACCTGTCTTTAAAGGTAATTCTGAGGGGGAAGAAAAAAATATCTCATTGCATTTCTTAGTCATTGGTCTGTTGTAAATTACATATTTTGCCAGAATAGGTGTGTGAGAACTAAATGATCTATCTTTCATTCAGGTGGTCATCTTGACAGGAAGTTCACATTATTCCCTTTGGTAAATAATTCAAAACTACATTTGTCCTAATTGTTAGATTTTATTTTTTCCCCATTTGTTACACTGTCACTATAAAAATCCCTTTGAATTTTTTTTCTAAAGTTCAAAATTTTGGGCCCAGTGTTTCTTTCCTTGAAAAAATTATAAAATTAATAAATATGACACTGATAGATTTTAGGGGGGAAAATGAAGAGTAAAGCTTGCTTCCTTCACAATACATGATAAACCTTAAAGCCCTTGAAGTTATATTGTTTACACATTAAGTCTTCTCTTCCTAAGACCAAATAGTCCTATTCTTCCAAGTTATCCTCATATTACATAGTTTTGAGTCTCTTCATGATACTAATTGATTTCTTTGACTCTCCAGCTAATCAATGTCCTTCTGAAAAAGTCAGCATTCATCCTGAAGTATATTGATACTCAGCAAACATTGGAAACTGGAATTAATCACAGTGTTAATCTTAGTGCTATTAAAATTATTCAATTATTTATACCTGGACTTATGTGAGTATATAAGTTTCTCATGTCAAACACATAGTCATTGAAGGGAAGTAAATCAGTGGTAGCCCTGGATATTTAAGAATAAATGTTCATACTCAAACTTCTGTTTGCTCTCTGTCTCTCTCTGTCTCTCTCTGTCTCTCTCTCTCTCTCTCTCTCTCTCTCTCTCTCTCTCTCTCACACACACACACACACACACACACACACACACACAAACATATTAGTTTGCCATGAGCTCATGCCATGGGGCTAGTTGGGAGATAGGTTGGCTGCACATCTACACAACATAGGAATTCTTTCCTCTCTCAGTGCTAAGAAGAAAAAGGGAATGATAGATGTTAGGCTTTCTCTTTTGTATACAGCCACAATTCCACCTCAATGTCTCCTGAATCATCAACTCTTCTGGTTCCACAGAAATCTGGAAGAATTTTTGTCAAACTATGTACTAGCCATTAAGGCAAACCTGCAAATAGGCTGCTTTCCACATAATCCCTTGGAGGAATCAAGTAGAGAATATTTGTGCATGTTTAAAGAACTAGATTCACACTTAATAATTACCTAGCCATGTGGCCTTGGGCAAGCCACTTAACCCTATTGCCTTGAAAAAACCTAAAAAGAAAAAAAGAAGAACTAGATTCTCATTGGTCAGTCACTCCATTATTCATAATTATATTGTTATTGGTATCCCATCTCATTCGATATGTAAGTATAGAGGCTACCCTTGGACTTGATCTATTGATCAACAAATAAGTTTGAACTCTTCTATTTATGACTTAATGTAGACCCCTATTAAGCATTAAAAACTGCACCTGGGAACTCCCTAACCCAAGAGATCAAACTGTGTACCACCATTTCCATCTCACACTTCTCATATTAAAGATAGACTAATACATGCAAAAGGAATATTCATACTTAACCACATTCTTTTGTTTCTTTTCTTAAAGGTTTACAGGAGAAATTACCAAACTAGATAAAGGATTCTAGCTTGAGTATAGTTTGACAAATGCATTGTCATGTAGCATAATTGCCATGTATTTTGTATTAACTCTTGATAAAAACATGAACCCTGCAAAGTAATTTGGTTAGTTATAGAAAGTATCAGCTCATTAGGATCACAGAGTTATTATTAAACAATTTTATGATAGTGGTGATATTCAAATGATTCAATTATTTATAACAACTTATGTGAGTATATTTCTCATGTCAAACACATATAATCATTGAAGGAAAGCAAATCAATGTCTCAGAAGTGTGAATGTGCATGTATATGTATTTGTGTTTGTGTGATTTTTCTACTCCTAGGGTGATTAGAATCATTCAACAGGTTAATTTGGAGAGATTCTTCTTTATCCTTTGAATGCTTTATCAATAAATTATGATCCATCTTCAGTAAAACTAGAATGATGTGATTTTCTTGCTCTCCCAAAGATTAAGGGGGGAAAATAAAATGGACTTTTCTTTTATAGTTGATTTACCAGGAAACAAACACGACTTCTTTATAACATGGGAGAGATTATAGAAAAAATAAATTCTAAAGTGAAGCAGAAACTGGAAATGTTTTACCATTTTAGATTCCCTATGAGTAAATAACTTAAAAGCCTGCATGTGTGATAAGCAGTTTGACTGAAGTCACCCTTTATTTTACAGAGTTTGTCTTGCTGAATTGGGATTCTTTTAATTATTACCTGAATTCCTCTGGCAATTTTCTTACCTCTACAATTATATAACAAAAGTAAAATTTTCAACTTGGAATTTAACTCATAGAGCATTCATTCTATCTGAAACATTCATTAGGAATATGAATCTCAGCCAGTTGTGTTCAATATTACAAAACTCCATAAGCATGTTTTGTAATAAAAGTTTGATGGCTTTTCTGAGTCAGTGTTGTGATGTAGAATCTGAGAGCAACATCAGAAAGTGACCTGGAAACAAGTTAAATATTTAGGGACAGAATGGTCTCACTGGAAAAATGAAGTTTTGTTGGTTGAAGACACTTTAAAATGTGTTTCATTTAGTGAACCTGGACAAAAAGGGACCTACCATTGTTATAGGTTTTAGTATTTCCTAAAATCAAAATTCATGATGAAGAGATTTACCCTCAGACAGATTTTACGTACTTTTGTAAATTTGTAGGATTGTAAAATATTGCATAGATTCCTTTATTTTTGCTATTTTTCAGTTATATCTAGGTCACAAAAAAGAAAATGTTAGTTACACGGAAAGATCAAACCATAATGACTTATTGAATCCTTTAAGAACCATGCCCTCTAGAATATCCTAGAAGAGACTGAACATTTACTCACTTTATCCCTTTTAAACATACCATCCAAAAGCAAGACCATACCTCTGTCATCCTAACTAGAAGCAAATCTTCACCTTACCTGAGAGCATCTTTCTATCTAATTCAAAGCCCTGAGACAGTGTGGTATAGTGGAGATCCAACTTTAGAATCGTTGACTTTGAAATGACTTAAAGAAAGAATGGTCATTGGGTCATTACCCAAATCACTGCATAATTAAGGTTCACAGAGCTAGAATTCTTCAGAAGCAAAATTTGAACCCAGATCTTCCTGACTCTGAAATCAATTCTGTCTCCATTATACTTTTTCAATAAAAAAAACAGTAAAAATGGATTCACTGAGAGTCACTACAACATAAGGTATAGAGAGTTGGCTTCAGAGTCTGGACAATCTTGCTTCAGTCTTCTACAGATCTTATGAACCTAGGCAAGTTGTTTTCCTTTTCCATATAAATTGCAAAGAAGGTGTCAAACTTCACTGAAGTAGTATCTTCAGGCAGCTAGGTGGCATAGTGGGTAGAGCACCAGCCCTAAAGTCAGGAGGACCTGAGTTCAAATGCTGCCTCAGACACTTAATAATTACCTAGCTGTGTGACTCTGGGCAAGTCACTTAACCCCAGTCTTGCAAAAACTAAAAAAAAAGTTGTGTCTTCATCAAGTTTCTCAATATACCAATGAAATCACCTGTAGAAAACCACAGTTATCAAGCAGACATTGATTTTATAAAATATCTGACTGAAGAAACAATCTACTCAATGCTTTTGATTATTTGCTCAAATATCACCCACAATAGCTCTGGTATGGGTCTAGACATGAATTTCCAAGAGTCAGGGTGGGTAGACAAACATATCCAAACACGAAAGGTTGGGAAGTGAAAATCTACCAACTTTATTTCTGGAAACTCAAACTTTTTATAGCAAAAACTTCTCAGGAATGACAGGTTAAAAGAGACCCAATTTTACAAGTTCCTGGGTAAATTTACAATATTTGTTCTTAGAAAAATGCATGCTGCTCTGTCAAAGAAACCTTTTACAACCATCCTGAAGCCACAGATTATCCTAGGTCAAGGTTCACTGGTGAACCTATGGATCCATACAATGAGCAATAATACATATGTACTTTTGATGAAGAAGATCACCAAGGATTTGTGAATATCACTCAGTGAGGCTGGCCCTCTACAGATTCCCCCTTCTTAGTAGTAATGCTGAAGCTTTAGGCGGTGTGTCAGGACATCTATGTTTTGTCCCAGTGACAAGAGGCATTTAATACAAATGGGTATAATACACAATATCAACAATAGTGCAAAGATACCAGGAAGCATGCTCACTAATAGTTTCATAAAATGTAAAGGATGAAATCTATTAATGAAGTTAAACAAATTATCAATACCTGAGTCTACTTCCATTCTAGGTGCCAATGCAATATCATTATCAATTTTATGCAATTGATTCATATCCACAGTTATAAACTCATGATACCATATTCCATTCAAATAACCTTTTATATTATCCCATTGAATAAGTGTGGTATTATAACACAAATAGCAGAAAATCTATAATCAAATTGCAATTGTCCTTTACAGAGGTTTGTAATGCATTAATCAAATGATAAAGATATTCATTAATTCTCTCCTGAGCATTTTCTGATAATTCTAGAATATATTTAGCTTACAATTTTTTCTTTATTCCCCACTTGTACAGAAATAGTCACCAAAGTAGCTGCTATAATGGCTGCTACAATACACAATGCAACTAACACATTTCTTCTGCCTAATTCTCCTTAATGTTTTTTTTTTCTAAGAACTCATCAGCAGGAGACATATACCAGTCTTCTACCTTGGGTATTTTAGCAAATTTTGGTTTTCTTATCATGAAAACAACATCATCATCTTCCACTTCCTTATTTATACAAGCTTGAATAGTGCAATTGTAATAGTTAACATTATATACACCTTTTTTCTCTGATAATATTGACATCTTTGAAAGATCCTATCATGAAGGCAATATCTGATCCTGTGCATGCAGTAACAGACAATTTCTTTTCTGCATAAGATATTTTGTCCAACATCTTATTCCATTGTATATATTTTATCTCATCTATAGCTGCCATAGTGTTCCATATCTCTGATTTAGCTAACCCTATTTCTGGGTATATAATTGGTTTTATATAGCCTGGAATACCCCATGAAACAACTCTATCAGGAGAATTTCACACCTCTAGCAAAATAGAACGATCATAAATTCTCCTATTTGGGATATGACAGGCAACCCAGGGTGAAAAACATTCATTTTTGAAATCCCAAGCATTTAAACAAGGAAATTCTGTAGCAAATATCTTTCTTCCTAAATACTTTTTTCAAATGGAATTCCTGATATTTCTAAGGTCCTAAATGTTCCCATGTTATAAATATTTGGATGAGTTGAATGTTGAGTTTTGCTTAATTTAACACATGGTTTAACCATATACATTTTACAAAAACATATAAGTGTCACAGTATTTAAACAAGAAAAATTATGCCTAAATTTTCTTCTCAGCTTCTCTTCTTTGGTACCTCCAATAGGAATTTTTTTATATCCCAAATAATCTGCAGCTTGCTGAACTAATACAATTTCAGCCATACTCTCTTGAACATAAGTCCAATATTCAATTCCTTTTACAGTCCCCAAATTGTTCATGAGTAATGTAAGCATAATAAATTTTCCCATAAGTCCACAATGTGTTCTCCTTTCATCTTTTCCTTTTCAATTTCTTAAGTGTAAGTTATTCATTTTCTGTATTACTTGATTCATCTGGGCTGCAGGTCTAATGTTCCTTTCTGATACCCAGACAGTTTCTCCATCTGTCGACAAAACAGAAGCATACCCTTGACCCCAAGTTAATAATGAATCCAGTCATTTTCATTGTTGATGCCTTAGGATACTTCCACATGACCATGCCCTTCTCTTCATGTTGCATATTCTTAAAAAAATCTTTCTGCAGGTATTAATTGTTTATCATTCAATGCTAAAAATTCATGGTATATAAGGCAAGATTTACTTTCCTTCCTTGTTTCCCCTTTGTCCCTATATATATTCCTCCTTCTTTTGCACTTCCAACAATCTCTTAAGATCTTTGTTTTCTTTCTACTAAATCTAGACCAGTGGGATTATAGGGAATACTTGTAATATGTTTCATATTGTACTATAGTCAGAATTGTTTAAATGCCATAGAAGTATATCCAGGGCCATTATCTGTTTTTATGGATTTTGGTATCCCTGCAATAGCAAACAATGGAATAAATGATCAATCATACCTTGTGTGGCCTCTGAACTTTGTGTTGTCACCATTGCACATGAACCAAATATATCTACAGTAGCATGAATGAATTTCATTTTTTCCAAAAGATGTATAAATGAATCACATCCATCTACCAAAATTCATTAGGAACTTGGCCTCTAGGATTCTTAGAATAATTTGTAAGGGTAAGTAAATGTAATTCATTGTTGACAGGATATTACTATATTCTTTGCTTGCTCTCTAGTGATTTTAAATTCTTTAAATTCTAGTGAAATTTTTTGTGACACTGCCTAGCTTGCTCTTCTACCAAGCTTATAAGAAGTAGAAGGGTTAATTGATCAGCCCTATGACTGCCTTCATATATATAGCCTCAGGCAATTCAGTGTGGGAATGTATATATTCAAAAAGTATTATATCTCTCTCTTATAAGTTCTTATAACTCTTTAAAGACTTGATATAATTTTTCATCAGTGCCATGTTTAATAAAAGCTGTTTCTATGTATCTGACCACATAACTATACTTACTATCTGTAAAATGTTAAGGGTTTGCAGCTTTTCTATTAATACCATTAATTAGGCATATAATTCATTCTTTTGTTTTGTTTAAAAAATTATTTTTAAATTGCATTTATGCTTGGACCTACAGGTCTAGAATAAGGTTCTCCACATTGTTTAAAAATTTCAGAAAACCTAGAGTGTCATAACTTCAGATATTTTCCTTCATTACTTCTACAGAGCAATCAATCATTAACTCCAGGCTCTGACATCATTACAGTAAAATAGCTTATATTGATAAAACTAGATCATATAACTTTTCAACATCTTGCTCATCAGCAAATTGCCTAACTATGGGTTACATAATTTTCAATCTCCAATCATTTTTCAAAGCCTCTCACATTTATTCAGCATTATTGGAAATAATTGCAGTTCTGCTATAAATTACCAATTTCTTATACAGCCTTCTTCTGAGGTTACCAGTTTTGCTTTTTCAAAATTAAACATTAAATTCTTAACCTATATGAAAGATGTTTCCATGCTGACATCTCATTCTCTTAAATTTAACCTTATAACTAAATATCTGTTACACATAAATTTCTTTCACATCTCTGTTTTATAATCTTATTTTCCTCTTGTTCAAATACACTCCTATTTTCAAAAAGAAAATAAGATTCTCTATGAATTTAGTTATATATATATATATATAAAATTTCAAAAAAATCATTGTACAACTTTTATCAATGCCTGGGTTACAGGATACATATATAATTTCCTCTTAAATAGCAGATATTAAATAAGTTACTTTGATCTTATATATGCTGGGGGTGGCTAGGTGGCACAGTGGATAAAGCACCAGCCTTAGAGTCAGGAGTATCTGGGTTCAGATCCGGTCTCAGACACTCAATGATAACCTAGTCGTGTGGCTTTGGGCAAGCCACTTAACCCCATTTGTCTTTCAAAAAACCTAAAAAAAAATGTAAAGTTGATCTTATATATAAATATTCCCTTTAAGAAACACTAGGTGGAAGAGCTCAGCTTTTCACAATCTCTGAACCAAAAGACCTTGAGAAATATAATCTTGTTGGGATGGTATTCTCTAGTTTTCTTATAACAAATCTTTACAAAGGTGATAGATGATACTTCAATTCATCCATTCTTTGTTACTGTAACACAATATTAAAATTTCAAAAAATTGTCTGAATCTGTTCTTATACATTTACTAATTATACATACCACATTTCAATTTAATGTATATTCCAATTGAAAGCTTCTCTCTGCCTGTATTTTAAAGCAAGCACATATAGACACATAAATAGAGACAGAGCATCTAGAACCAGAGAGGCCCCCCCAAATCCAGGGAAACCCCACTCTGCTCTCACACTAGAGGGTCCCTTTAAACATTACACAAAGACAAACAACAGGATAACACCACCAAAGGTGGCAAATCTTCCAAGAAACTAGAGAAAAATGCTGAGAACCTTCCTTTTTCACAATACATTTTTCCATTCAAAGATTCTGATATCTAACACTTCTTGACTTTAATTATAAATAACAACTTTTCAGCAAGCAGTCACTCAAAAATCCTTTAGCCTAATTGGAATATTCCCTGTTCCCTATCAGTTAGAGTAAGCCAAATAACTTCAACAGCCCTAAATCTTTTCTGGGGGGGGGTCTCTTTTTTTATTTAAATCCTCAATCGTCCCATTATATTTTTGTAATAATCAAATTACGTATTTTAAAATGAACCTTATTATCTTGTCTTTTTGAAATTAAACAGAATTTTTAAAAATTTAACATTTTATTTTATTTTATCAAGTCTTCATGAAACAATTCTCTCTCTCTCTCTTATCCAGTGCTTTTTCTTAATTCCTCTCTGTTAACTTCAAGATCTAGATAAGCTGATCATGAGCAAACAAGCTGTCTGATCTCTCTCTCACTCCCATTGCCTCCTTCTTTTTCAGGCAATTTTAGCCATGCCTATTCATGTGCCTGTAAACTATACCCAATTTGATTATTGGCTCCTGCCCATGGACCAGTGCTAGAAAGCATTTTAAATGTTAGTCTTAACCCTGTTGCTTCACTTTTAGCCTGCTAGTACAATTCTCAAAAAATTCAGTTTTCTATATTAAGTAATCTCCTGGTGTAAGAGTAGTTTTTGCTATTGTGGTCCAATCTTCTGGGGCTAATATTTGTCTACCTAATATTTCTATTTTATTCAAAACACATGGACTGGTGTTATCATAAGGCTTTGTTGCTGATTTTAATTCTCTAAATGTTTTAAAATCTAAATTATTGAATTCTCTCAAAACAATCCCTGGAATCCTTGGATTAGGTTTCTCAAGCACAGGAGAAGAGAACAATGACTCTCTCATGTCCCATGGAATCTTCTTTCCCTTATCTATTGCTTTTCAAGTGTCTATTTGAGCAATATTCATATGCCCCTTATCTTTGGTGGCATTTTTTTCTTTAGACCGTAAAAGGAGCAGAAGGTTGGTTATTAGAGTTAGGAGGAGGTGATGCTGGCTGGGGAGCCACCACCACCAGAAGCCCAGGAGCAGCAGCTGCTGCGGCAGCCTGAACAGGTCAGGCCCAGCATCCCTGAGAATCTCCAGTACAAGTTACTAAAGGTGGGGGGGGCTTGGAGGAGGATTCTCCTAGGAAGGTAAGGCCCCTGCCCCCTTGGCCTCCAAACCCCTCCTTCCACCCAGAGACAGGCTGGGGTCTGGAGGTGGTGTTGGAGGTAAAAGCCACCACTCTTTTTTTACTCTTACCTTCCTGTTGAATAGTTTGAGCATCTACATCAACTTTTAATATCCTTTGAGCCAAAGGAACATCTCCAGGTGGAGTCACACAGATTTTTAAAATATTCCCTAATGATAAGACTCCTAAAGGAAATGCCTCATGACCTTCCTGTTTAACATGTTCAGTAATCTGTTTCTCCACAGTTTCCCATTTTTCAATACTTAATACTCCTGGAGACCAAGGACAACACTTTTGTACACATTCACTAAATTCTTCCAATTGTTTTGCTGTTATTAACAAGCCTCTTTCTTTAACTATCTGCTTTATCACTTTCAAATAATGCCCTCTGTCCTCAGATTGTCACTGTTCCATTTTAATGCTCTCTGCTTTAGACCTCATGAAAAAAATTATTTACTTTAATTGCCTGTTGTCCCTTTATGTGTGCTCTTTTGATCCACAGGTGTCCAGGATTTATCTTTCCTTTCAAGATTGATTCCCCTCCAGGTCTGACTGTCCATCCATCCATCTGTCCATCTGTCTATCTATCAGTCACTCCATCCCTCCATCAGTCCCTGTTCAGGCACCAGCTATCTCCCGCAATAGCTCTGGTGTGGGTCTAGACATGAATTTCTGAGAGTCAGGTCAGGTAGACAAACATCCAAAAATGAAAGGTTGGGAAGTGTAAATCTAATAACTTTATTTTTGGAAACTCAGACTTTTTATAGCAAAAACTTATCTCAGGAATGACCTGTTAAAAGAGACCCAGTTTTACAAGTTCCTGGGTAAATTTACAATATTTGTTCTTAGAAGAATGCATGCTTCTCTATCAAAGAAACCTTTTACAACCACCCTGGAGCCACAGATTATCCTAGGTCAGGGTTCACTGGTGAACCTATGGATCCATACAATGAGCAATAATCCATATATACCTTTGATGAAGAAGATCACCAAGGATATGTGAATATCACTCCCTGGGGTTGGCCGTCTACACTCAAATATGTATGGAATAATATCAGTGGCTTCTTCCTTACATATAGTAGGCACTTAATAAATATTTGTTTAAATTGAATTTAATTAAGCATAGCAGTCCCATTTATTAAGTGATATAGTATAATGAGTAAACTGAAATTGTAGTGTACATTTTTTGACTTAGAAATTTCACTACTGCTCAGTGCACTTTCAGTGACAATATTCCTTCCTTATATATTGCATAAGCAAAATATAAATGACAAAACTGAATTGACTGTGGCACTATTGGCCACTCTACTAATGTTCAGTATCCACACAATCCATCAGATTGACTGCATAGCAATTTAAATAAGCTATTCAATGACCACAAATTGTAAATCCATTCTGTCTTGCTTTTATACTTTAATAATTTAATGAATCCATGATCTCATCATGTGCTAATTTTTCTAACAAATAAAATCAGCAATAGTTCCATGCCTTTTCTTCTGAAATGATTCTTAGACATATTCCATATTGGATCTACCTAAAGCCTTTCTTATTTTTTAATCTATTTTTTTGATATTTGAACTACATACACTCCTCTTTGCCAAACACATGATGCCAATTTCTGGGATCTCAGAATATTACAGAATAATTACATGGTTATTCAAGGCCAAGGCTGAGAATCTAAGGAGTAAAAAAAATTATGACTGAAAAAATGTGTTTTTGAAATTTTGTTTTGTTTTTATCTTAAATTTATAGCTAAAGTGTGATTGAGCTAAATCCAGCAGTAGCTTACATAGCCATAGTAGATAGAGGAAAAGCTAGGCCTAAAACTGAAAAGGAAGAGAGTAGATATGGAAAATAGTGCAGTTCCTTTCAACATTCCCATGCTGCTCTATGACACAAAACCCATCTTTCACAATCTGTTTTTTGTTTCTTTATTTTCTTTTTGTACAAGCAGTTCATGGTTTACATTTGTCTTACTTAGATAGGTTCATTACTAATTAACGATGTAACTATGATAACTGACATTTATATCTAACTATAAGATGTATAATGCACTTTACATATATTGTATCATTAGATCTTTACAACTTCTCTATATTGTAGATGCTGCTTATGTATTATTCCCATTCCACAAATGATTCAACATGTATACATTAAACTCTTACTCTGTATTATAGAGGATAAAATTCACACACAGATAAGAAAATGCAAAAATAATATAGAAATACTAAAAACTAGGAGAATCAGAAGAGGTCTTATGTAAGAAGTTCTACTTGCGTTAAGCCTTAAAAATAGCTAGGGATTCTTGGACTTGGATGGAAAAGAAAGCAGGCAACAACTTGTGAAAATGGAATGGGTAGCTAGCTATATGGTGAAAGAGAGCTAGACAGAGAGAGAGAGAGAGAAAGTATAAATGCAGGTCTGCCCAATTAGGTCCAGTTTTTAGAGAATGTTCAATGTTTGCCTACTCCAAATTATGTTGAGCATTGGTGGTCTTGAGTACGTGATAGAGGCATTCTTTTTTACTCCAAGTCTTAGTGGTTTGCTATCTTATAGCTATTTTCTGGTAGTTTACTGCATGGTGCTGGCTTGAGTGTGCATATGAAAGGTTAAAGAGGATTAACTTTCTCTTCTCTGTAAATTGGTGGTAATAAAAAATAAATACTATGGACCTCTGGGTAGGAGAAGAGATAACCAACTATAGATGCCTTATCTCCCCATCCCAATCACCACATAACTATGAAAGCTTCAAGTCTTCTTGCTAATTTTGTCTGTGTTAATTTTTTTTCACATCTTAGGTGAATGAAAATCAAGAACAAAAATCAAAAAGGAACTTGTAAGGTTGAGAAGAGGTATTAAAAGTCCCCATTAATATCTTAATCCATTATTCTGAAGATTCAGCCCTGAGAAGTGACCTGCTTGAGTCATTCCTAGAGTCAATCAACCTGGGAGCAAAGATACCATGTCTTTCAAATAAGAGAGTGACTCATTTATTGGTTTTGCATATTCAGAAATGAACTTACTTAGGAGAATATTTTTTTAGCAATCACTTTAAGTTTGAGTCTATCTACGTTCCTCTTTCTAAAAGCAAAATTGATGTTAATTATTTATTTGTTATTGTAGAGATATCAAATAGTTAATTGATACCAGGGCTAAGGTAAATAAGTGAGTGATAGTAAGGCCACACATATCACAAGGCCTCATAAAAAATAGTATTTCACGTTTAGCCCCTAGAATGCTGAAGGGAAATGCAGGAGTTTTCTTTGGAAAGCCTGACTTACAAGTAAAGATAAGCTTTAGGAGAATAATTTTGTGTGTCAAAATCTATACCACACAGAGAACAACTAGTAGGCCAATCTGCCTGAAATATATAATAATGGAATTGCTATAATATGAGATAAGTCTGAAAACAATTACAAGAGCAAAATCAATAAGGACTTTAAATGCCAAAGAGAGGACTTTGTTTCTTGTCCCAGAAGAAAGAGGCAACCAGTGAAACTTCTTGAACATAGGAATGACTTGGACAGATTGCTTTGGGAATACTAATTTAGTGGCTGTGCAGAGAAATTGATTAGAGAAGTTAGAAATTGAAAAAAGGGCAATCAATCAGGTAGACTATGGCAAAATTTGAATGATAACTTTTGAAGAACTGAATTAGAGTAATAGCTGCAAAAATAGAGAAAAGGATCCATATATGACCATATATGGTAGGTGTAGGAGAGGCAGAATTGATGGAACTTGGCAACCTATATTTGTCAAGAGGGAGAGTGAAGAGGCAAGGATGTCTCTTAAATTGTGATTCTAGGAGCTTAGGAAAGATTATATTAACCTTAACAAAAAAGAAATCTTACTTCCTTCAAAGTGAACTCTTGAGGAAAATTTTTCCTGATCTCCTCAATTATTCTTCTTCTTTTCCAGCCCCCCCAAAGTCACTCTTTTCTTACTCTTCCAACCCCACAAGATCACTCTCACTTTTATAAAACAATGGCATGGGATTGGATATTTATCAAGGAAGAACTGGATTCAAGACAAATCTCTCCACCTCTCAATGAAATGGACAATTCTGTAAGATTATAAATTACAGAAGAGCTGTTAATGCATCGGGAGAGCTTCTTCATCTAGTTTCCTATTTTACATAGTAATTTCCTATATTACATAGACCTTGTCCAGAATTCCCATATTTTAGATATGTTTTTACATGTTGTTTTTGAAATAATGTGAGTTCTCTAAGGAAATAACTATTTCCTTTTTTGTCTTGTATTCCTAGATCTTAGCATGGTATTGTGATATCTGTTATGGACTGGCAATGTTTACTGAAATTAATTTGAATTAAGAATTTGAGAATAAGGAGTAGGTTTAAGAACAAAGATAATAGGTTCTATCACAAGAATGGTTAAATTTGAGACATATTGTTTGGTTTATAATGATGGTAAAGAACATTAGATATGCTTTGAAAATAGAAATGAGGAACTTTTGTAAACAATTCAATATGTGGAAGAAGAATATAATATTGATAGATTGACAGAATAAGTGAATTAAATAGACAACTGTATGTATGATATACAAAGATAAATAGTTCATAGATAGATAGCTGATAGATGAAAAATAGGTAGGTGGACAAACAGGCAGATTTGGAATTGTCTACC
The DNA here is from genome assembly GCF_037893015.1 of Macrotis lagotis. Lineage (NCBI taxonomy): Eukaryota > Metazoa > Chordata > Mammalia > Peramelemorphia > Peramelidae > Macrotis > Macrotis lagotis. Next base: position 112,385,484 of record NC_133666.1, on the reverse strand, counting down.
TTGATATGAGAATTGAAATTCTAAAAGCTATTAAAATAAAAAAAGATTATAAAAAAGGAAGAAGAGAAGCTTCATATTACCACATTAAGTAACAGCCAGTAACAATTAGGAAATTGATGAAAATCAAGGAAAGGAAAGGAGGAGAAGGAACAAGAAGGTAGGAGAACCAGGAACAGTACCACATAAGACAGTGGTTGGAGAAAGCCTATCTAAGAGAAGATAGTAATAGTAATAGTTTTTGAGTTTAAGGAATCACATGGTATCCTTGAAAACACAAGTTTCAATAGAATAGTGTGATTAGAAGTCTGGCCTTGTAATTGGAAAGCTGCTGGTCAATAGAAGATTTAAGAAGAAAGTAGCACCTAAGTAAATTTTTTTAATGAGGTAGCCATTACAAAAGGTAGATAAAGGAGAGAAGTAAGATTCCACTATTTGGAGAACAGCATGAAGAAACCTACAATGATGAAAGAGTAAGAAAATGAAGGATGATGAGTAGTCCAATGTGACTAGAATATAGAGAATTTGAATGGAAGAAATGAAATATAAAACAAAGTAACCAGATTGTGGAGAACTTTGAATGCCAGTATGGTCAGCCTTTCTTTGATGGCTTCAGAGCAGAGGAATGCCTTAACTACAAAATATTAGTAGGAAGATTATTCAACCAATGTTATGAAAGTTGGAAAGGAGTTGCCAGTTAGGAAGCTGTTAAAATATTATAGGCAAAAGACAATTACAGTTGAAATTGAAAAGAGAGTTTATACAAGAGTTGTTATGGAAGTATAATTAAGATTTAGTAGTCAATGTTAGAGGAATGGAAGAATGGTGTTTTTATTAATAGAACTGGAGAAGTTATGGGGATGGTTAGACTTTGGGGGAAGATAATGAATTCAGTTTTGGATATGAATTTAAGGTATGCATTGGACATCCAGTTAGAGATGTCCCTAGGTATTTTGAAATGCAATATTAGAACTCTGGAAGATATTGAAGTTGAAAATATAGATGGTGTTGGGGGCAATGATCAACCTTGATGGACTTGCTCATTCCATCAGTGCAACAATCAGGGATGATTTGGCATTCTCTGTAATGGAGAATACCATCTGGATGCAGAAAAACAACTGTGGAGTTTGAACAAACACCAAGGACTATTACTTTAATTTAGAAAAAAACTGATATCTTATTGTCTGATCTTGCTATCTCTTATACTTTATGTTTCTTCCTCAAGGATTTGATTTCTCTCTCATCACACGCAATTTGGATCAACGTATACCATGGAAACAAAGTAAAGACTGACAAATTGCCTTCTATGGGGGAAGGGAAGTAAAATTAAAGGAAAAATTGTAAAACTTAAAATAAATATCTTTATAAATAAAGAAAATATAGATGGCGAACTATCTGCATAGAAGCAATATTTAAAACTATGATGGCATATGAAATTACTAAGGTATAGAGGTTTTTTAAAAGGAAAAAAAGTTAAAGTTGGAGTTTTAGGGAGGGGGAATGAGTTAAATTAGGGAGGAACATATGGAAAGGAGAGTAGAGAATACAAATGAAGTATCACAAAAGTGAAACTAAACTGCAAAGTAATTTAACTGATTGCCCATCAATAATATTGCTATTACTGAATTATTTGTCCTGCAGTGTTTTAGGATGAAGCAGCCAAATAATAAATACTTAGGATATGTTTATACTGCTGTGATGTAATTTTATTCATAACTAGGGAAGCTTAACAGTTATCATGCGTCAAAATATAAAATTCATAAAGCCACTGACATTGTTTGTGAAACCAGATTAGTATTTGCTTGCCAAGAATAATTAGTTAAGGGACCACTAAGTGGCACAGTGGATAGAGTCCCAGCCCTGGAGTCAGAAGTAGCTGAATTCAAATCTGACCTCAGACACTTAATAATTACCTAGCTGTGTGCAAGGCCCTTAACCCCACTGCCTTGCAAAAACCTAAAAAAAAAAAAAAAAAAAAAAAAAAAAGAATAATTAGTTAAAATAGGAAGTATGATTTCCTAGAGTGATTTCCTTTGCGAGACAGTCAATCCTACCCTGATTCCATTCCACATGTACTCAATGAATAGCAACCTACTCAGCAATTATTTTCAAGTCTCAGAGGACTCAATCCCATTACTAGAAATTCTCCTTTTTTTCCTCTCTGACCCAACTTGAGGTATATTTCCAGTCACATTTTGAGCCTTTTGATTCATTTACAAAATGCTCTGAGAGTCTTCAGTAATTCATAATGGGTGAAAGAGTTAACTTGCTTCCCTATACAACTGACAATTTAAGAGAGCAATTTTAAACATTAGGGAATTCTGCTTCCAAAAAGTCATACTCTCTGACGCCTTTCTCCTTCTCTGTTTTATTTCCATTTTCCTTTTGCAACCAGTAGTGGCTGACTTTATGAGTGATGAGGGAGGGCGTTACGCTAGTTTCTATGTAACTGAACTCTTTGTGCAAAAAAAAACATCATTTTGGGCAGACTAGAGCTTATTGGAATGCTGACATTCACCCTTCTCCAAGGCTCATTTGAATTGCCACTGTAGCCACAATTTCAGCATATACATAGTAGGATGTATGAAACTAATACAATTACAATCTTCTCTATAAATAATACTCATCATGGAATTTTCTTTTTTGATGTTTTTATAACCAACGATCCTTACACTAGCAGATCCTCACAAATTGTAATTTCCAATGAATCATTTGGTAATAAAGAGATATGTGCTTTGCAAATTGAACCTTCTTTCATGTGACATAAACAGCTTCAACATAAATTATCAATAACAGGTTTATTTGTTGTGAACTACTGCCAAAATACCCTGATTGTTAAGTTACCCTCTGCATCTTAAAGTCCCCATCAAATGGATTTATTGGTTTGTAATTTATGACTTTTGTCTTCAGCAGCTCATCTGCATTTTCATTTTGAGTTGTCCTGAGCATCCAATGGTCACCCACTACAAGGTACTGGAGAGGGTCTGATAACAATGAAATGGTTCCATAGTTCTATATAGAATTCTTATATGACCTATTTCAAAAGTTATACATACTTATATATTCATTACTATGCAAAGTTGAGATAAATTTGCATGGACAATGAGATGAGAACTATTTAACTGACTTTTCCTAATAAAAAACAATTCCTTAGCCTAGAATTAAAAAAAGAAACAAACAACTTTGCAATCTGACTTTTCCTTATGCTTTTAGCTGTATCTTATGCTGTATCTCTGTTTCTAAGCTTTTGCACATGATATTCTTAGAGCTAGAAGAGAACCCAGAGGCTAGTCCCCTAAGTTTATAGATGAAAAAACTGAGGCTGATAGAGGCTAAATATTTATTCTGTATATGCTTACATACCACTTTGTTTTTCTCTTCTATTTGAGCATAAACTCTTGTGAGCTTATGCATTCTTTGAATTTGTATTGGCAACATCTACCAGAGTGCCTGGAATATATTATTTAATATATAAACTTTTATTAAATAGTTGATTGTCCAGGAATGCCCCACTCTTATCCACATTTTTCTTCAAGGTCCCACTCAGGTGGAAACTCCAGCCCAAAGCATTCACTGATACCCCAGATGGAGGTGTTCACTCATTCTTAGTCACTCACCACTCCTCTGAATTTTTTTTTTTTTTAGATTTTCAAGGCAATGGGATTAAGTGGCTTGCTCAAGACCACACGGCTAGGTAACTATTAAGTATCTGAGGCTGGATTTGAACTCAGATACTCCTGACTCCAAGGCCAGTGCTCTATCCACTGCGCCACCTAGCCGCCCTCCTCTGAATTTCTCCCAGCTACTTATTGCATTCTTACTTGTCATAGTTATTCCTTTGTATGCCTTATTTACATATTAGATCATAATCTTTTTTGCAGATAGGGACTAAGTCACATATCATTATATCTGTCACCTCTATCATGGCTTTTTTTGCATAACAGGTATTTTATAGTTAATGATTCAAAGCAAACTGAATTGTAATTCTAAACTTGGAGAGTTCCTGCAAGTGAAAAGAAATGTTTAAGAGAACCTGAATCACATTTGTAAACAAGGGGACTTAGCCATAGTAGTGAATTCTAATGAAATAGTGAAAGATCAACCAAGCTAGATTTTTAACTACGGGGTAGAGGTGTTCTTTTCAAAGAAAAACTAGCTATGGATTGTTTCTCGAGTCTCATCCTTCGATTTAGCCCTGAGAGGTCTTATACAAAACTGAAATAGAGAAATTTCACCATAAAGACTCTGCATAGTATGCAAACTCTCCCCTCCCTCTTCTGTATTTAGCTATATCCAAAAATTTGGCTAATAGCCACCATCACAGGCTTTCAAAAGGATGCGAGTAATTTTTTTAACAAATACATGACAAAGGTATGGTTCAAATATTTAATTTAATTGAAAGCTAAAGGTGGACTTTCAGCTGATCCAACCTAATGCTCATCTGGCAGAAATGAACCTCTGGAAAATAGGTGCTAATAAAAATCAATGTAAGCCCTCTGCCAGCACACCAATTTACTTAATTAAGCTAATGTAGAGTAAGTAATTTAAACATCACCTCCTGTCATCAATCAATCATGTTTTTCAGTCAAGTAGATAATATTATCAATAATGAGTTTCATCTTTTTTTCAAAGTAAGAACTATGGTTTTAAAAAAAATTAGTAAGTACTGTAGGATGATTGAATATTAGATTTGGATTATCCATGTAATCTTCTATCTGTAATAAAATTATCTTAAACATACATTACCTTACTGAACAAAGATAATTGTTCTTGCTCAATCATCTTAATCATGTCAGAATCTTTGCATTCCAATTTAAGATGTTCTTGGTAGAAATAATAAAGTGATTTACCATTTCTTTCACCTCATTTTGCAGATGAGGAAACTGAGAAAATCAGGGTTAAGTGACTTTTCCAGAGAAGCACAGTTAGTGCCTGAGACTAGATTTGAATTTTAGTTTTCCTGACCCCAGACTCAACACTCTATCACCAAAGCACCACCTAACTTGCCTTGAATGATAATGGCTTATCTTCCTTCCTTCCTTCATTTCTCCCTTTATCCTTTATTTTTCCTTCAAAGTAGGATGAAAATGTCTTCTTGGTTTCCTTGATATATTAGTACCATATAAACCAGAGGATCATACATGGTTGGGAACATAAGAATTACAGTTTCCTCAATATCTTTGTTGTTTCAGAGCTCATGCTCTGAAATTACTTTATCAATTTATTTTACACTGGTAGGATAGATCTCCAAAACATGTATACTATATCCCCTCAAAATTTTAAGGATAACTTCCAAAAGTTTGGGAATTCCAGTGCTCTAGTTCATGAACCCTTACTAGTGCATTTTCTACCATGAGAGACAGTTATCATTAGTAAGCTAAATTCATTTAGTTATTTAGAAAGATAGTAGAACTTTTACAATTGGTACAAAATTGCCCTTTCTAAAAAATCTATGATATATTCTCACAGGTGAGGTAAAAGTAAACTCAAGATTAGAGAGAAAATGTAAAAAAAAAAAGTAACTTATAGCTTCTGATTGCTGAAAGTCCTTTGATCCCTTTTGGGATGGTCAAGATATGAGTATAAACAGTTGATCATAAAGTCTACTATGACAGGGAAGAGCAAGCCACAAACTCAGAGTACAATGAAGTCAAAGTAACTGCAAGAAAATTCTTAAATAAAAATTTGAATTAAACATAAGTTCAACAAGACTACCTGGAAAAGCTAAGACAACCACAACAACTTATTTTCAAAATCCACTAAAAATGGTAGTTCACTAAAGAAAAATAGTTCCTTAAAAATTAGTATTGGGCAAGTGAAAGCATCTCCATGAGACATTAAAAAACAAAGTCTAAAGAACAACCAAAAATAGAAGAAAGTGTGAAATATCAGAAAAACAGTTCACCTCAAATATCAATCAGAAAATAATTTAAGGGTTATTTAACTACCTGAGAGACATGATCAAAGAAAGAGCCAAGACACCATATTTCAAGGAATTATTGAGGAAAACTGTCCTTGTATCCTAGAACCAAAGGACAAAACAGAAATGGAAAAAAACTGACTGATCATGCAATGAAAGTTATCCCAGGAGTGGCTAGGTGGCACAGTAGAGAGAGCAGTAGATAGAGCACTGGCCCTGGAGTCAGGTGTACCTGAGTTCAAATCCAGCCTCAGACATTTAATAATTACCCAGCTTTGTGGACTTGGTCAAGCCACTTAACCCCACTGCCTTGCAAAAAAAAAAAAGAAAAAAGAAAAGAAAGTTATCCCAAAATGAAAACTCCAAGTCATATGAAAGTAAAATTCAAAATTACTAATCAAAGAGGAACTTAAAGAAGTCAGAAAGAAACCATTCAAACACCATGGAGCCACAGTTAGTATCAAACAAGATTTAGCAATTGCCAATATAAAGGAATGGAGGAGTTGGAATATAATATTTCAGAAGAAAAAAGATCTTGGATAACACTCAACTAATGAATAAAACTCAGTATAATATGGCAAAAAAAAATATGTAATGAAACAGATGACTTTCAGGCATTTCTGATGAAAAGATCAATGTTGAAAACAAATTTTGATTTTTCCAATTCAAGATTCAAGAAGAACATAAAAAAGGAAATCTGAAAGAGAAATTCTGAGGAACTCAATAATAATAAACTGTTTACATTGCCACATTGGAAGATGATATGCACAACTATAAATTTTATCATTATTCAGGTAGTTAGAAGGATTTCACATAGACAATGGCATGGAATTGTGTTGAGATGATGTTAAAAAAATTGTTTAGAAATAGGGATACCCAGGGAAAATGTTAGGAACTGCTGTGTGTGGGAGTGCTGTGAATTTTCATCACCTTTTAAGCACTTGTATTTTGGTAAATAAATGGAGACCTTGGTGTACAAAGGGAGAACTTGTCTTCATTGTCTCCTGCCCCTTTAATGCTTGCCTAATGAGTCTGAAAAGGGTATCAACATATGGTGCCCGAACAGGGACTTAACATAAGACATCCAAACAGGGACTCAACAAGAGTTATTCTCTTGAGGAGAGAATAACTGAGGAAGGAGAAGAATGGGAAAAATTGTGTTATATAAAAAAAGTTCACAAAGAAGAGTTTTTGCAGTAGATGGGAAAATGGTGGAAGTGAGAGGGCAATGCTTGTACTTCCCTCACATCTAAATTGCTTGAAAGAGAGAAATACACACACACATACACACACACACACACACACACACACACACACACACACACACTCAATTGGAGATAGAAATCTACCTTACTCAACAGGGAAGTGAAGAGAATGGCAATAAGAGAAAGGGTCAGTGATAAAAGGGAGGCAAATTAAAAGAGGGCATATCAGAAGTAAAATAAATTTAAGGGGGAATAGGATAAAAAGAGAGAGAGAGAAAGTTAACTGGAAAAAATAGAATGGGGAGAAACACATAGTTAGGAAGCATAACTCTAAATGTGAATGGGAAGAGTACAACCATAAAATGGAAGTCAAATAAAGAATGAATGAAGATTAGAAAACAGAATCCAATAATATGTTGCTTATAAGAAATACACAGAATTGATATAAGGCATTGAAGCGAATTTAAATTCAAAAAGTGACTAACAAAATTCAAAGAAAAAAGTAATTGAAAAATAAATTAAACTAGTATTTATTTAAAAATAGATAAAATATTGGCTAATTCAATAAAAGAAAGAAGTTAAATTATCAGCATGAAAAATGAAAAGGATGTCTATGATACCAATGAAGATGAAATTAAAGCAATTAGGAATTATTTTGTCTAATTATATAGGGGTAAAACTGACAATTTAAATGAAAAAAAAATGAAAGAAAATAAATTGCTCAAATTAGACAGAGGAAATCATATATTTAAAGAATTCTGTCTTAGAAAAAGAAAACATACCATCAATGAACTGCCCCCCCCCCCCAAAAAAAATTCCTAGAAACATATGAATTTACAAATGAATTCTACCCAACTTCTAAGGAACATTTAAGCTGAATATTGCATAAGCTGCTTAGAAAAACATGTAAAGAAGTTCATAAAATTCCTTTGATGACATGATATAGTTATGCTGCCTAAAGAAGAAAGCACAAAAACAGTGGTGGTGGTGGTGGTGATAAATTTAAATAATTTAACAATTAATAATAATAATTTAATTAGATAATTTTAAAATTAGATGAAATATTAGCAAAGAGTTTACAGCAATATATCACAAAGATCATTCACTCTGACCATGTAGGCTGTATAGCAGGAATTCAGGGCTGGTTCAATATTAGGAAAACTATTTGCATAATTAACCATATCAATAACAAAAACAATAATCATATCATAATATAGATGAATAAAAAAAAGCTTTTGAAACAATTCAGCTCCCATTTTTATTAAAATTACTTGGAACCACAGGAATTTAATGAAGGTCTTTCTTAAACAGTAACTATATCAGTTAGGTGGTGCAGTGGACAGAGCCCTGGCCTTAGAGTCAGGAGGACAGGAGTTCAAATCAAGCCTCAGACACAAGTCACTTAACCCTGATTGTCTTGCATCCAGGACCATCTCCAGTCATGCTGAATCATATCTTGCCGTTGGATCCAGATGGCTCTGAAGGAGTAAGTGAAGTTGGTGACTTGGCACAGCACCTCCTCACTCAAAATCCAATTCATGTGCTTGTCTTGGCATTACCTCCTTGATGTCATGGTCTTTTTCAAAAATGGATAACAAATTAATTCACTCATAATAAAGGAGGCAAATGGTTAATTCAGTGGATAAAATACTGGTCCTGGAGTCAAGAAGATTTGAATTCAAAAATGGTCTCAGACATATACTAACTGTATGACTTGGGCAAACCATTTAGCCTGTATTTTCCTTAATCTACGAGATTAAAAAAATGGCAAACCACTACAGTATCTTTACCAAGAAAAATTCATAGGAAATATAGTTCATGGGATCACAAAGAGTTGGATTTAACTAAAGGACTGTATAAAATGACTATATAAAAACAAGAACAAGTATTATCTTTACTGGATACCCTTGAGGCCTTTCCAATGAGATCAGAGGTGAAGCAAGGATGTCCATTATCACATTATTAATTCAATATCATATTAGAAATATTAGCTATTGTAATAAGCCCCCCAAAATCAAAGGCATAAAAATAAGAAACAAAATTATTCCTCTTTGCAAATGATGTGAGGGTATACTAATAGTACCTTAGAGAATCAACTAAAAAACTATCAAAACAACAATTTCCTCAACATGACAGGATATAAAATAAACCCACATAAGTCATCAGCATTTTTTAATATTACCAATGAAATTCAACAGGAAGAGATAGAAAAAGAAATGCCATTTATAACAATTGCAAACAATATAAAATATTTGGCAAGATAAACTTGGGAATTTATGAACACAATTACAAAACACTTTCCACACAAATAGAAACAAATCTAAACAACCGTAGACTTATTATTTGACAATGTTAGATAGAGTCTATATAATAAAAATATCAATTCTACCTAATTTACTTTTTTCATGCCATACCAATCAAGCAATTAAAGAATTATTTTATAGTGCCAGAAAAAATAGCAAAGTTCATTTGAAAGAACAAAAGGTCAAGAAAGAATCAATATCTAGTGAATCAATAAAAAAGTGGCCTAGCAGTAGCAGATTTTAAACTATAGCACAAAATGGTAATTACAAAAGCAATTTAGTATTGGCTAATAAATAGAATACTGGATCAAAGGAGCAGATTAGGTATACAATGCATTGCAGTAAATTACAACAGTTATCTAGTGTTCCAAGCTTTTGGGATAAGAACTCACCATTTGATAAAAACTAGAAAGCAGTTTGGAAAAAATTAGATCAAGACCAGCATCTACATCCTTACATCAAGATAAGATCAAAATGGAGAGATGATTTGGACATAAAGGTTAATAGCATAAGTGAAATAGGTATTCAGGGGAAAATGGACCTGTCAAATTTATGTATAAGATTTTTTTTTGGCAAAACAAGAGATTAAAAAAGGAACATGGGAAATAAAGAAGTAAAATGGATAATTCTGATTTCATCAACTTAAAAAATTTGGAAAAAAAGAAAATTATGGAGCCAAAATTAGAAGAAAAGCAAGAAACTGGGAAAAAATTTTTTACAGTAAGTTTCTCTGGGAAAGCTGTTCTCTGGGAAAGTCCAAATATAAAGAGAAATGAACCCATCACATAATCTATGCTGTTGATGATGCTTGTTCTTCTATCTCGAAGAAGACTATGACATGAGTTGGTGCCATGACAAGCACATGTGCTAAGTCACCAGTCTCACTTTCTCCAGAGTCATTCTTTAACTGATAACTAGTCAAAGAATATGAAAAGTTTTCAGAAGAAATCAAGACTATCAACAGGCACATGAAAAAATGTTTTAAATTACTATTGTTCAGCAAATTATAATACACTAAGATTTTACCTATTAGATTGGCTAACATGATAGTAAAAGAAAAAGACAAATTCCTGAGAGGATGTGGAAAAATAACAACAACAATACATTGTTATGATAGTTGATTCTGTAGATCAATTTGGAACTATACTCGAAGGTCTATATAACTAGTTACTCATTGTATGTCTTAGATATCAAAATTAATAATAAAGGACTGAAATATAGAGGATTACTTATAGTAATTCTCTTTTGGTGGTCAAAAGAAATGGAAATTGAGGTGTCGTTGATTAATTGGGGAATGGCTAAATAAATTTTGGTATATAATTCTGATGGAATATGATTTTGCTTTAAGAAATCACAAGGAAGCTGGTTTCAGTAAAAAAAAAAAAAAAAGGAAATAAACATCCAAAGACTTATAAATTCTGTGTACTGAGCAAAACCAGAACATAGTACACACTAACCATGAAATTGTGCAGTTTTCAGAATGCTGCAATGATGATCAACTGTGAAGAGTTAGATATTCTGATCAAAACAATAATGCAACCATAAATTCCAATTGATGATGAAAAAATGCTATTGATCCACATAAAGAAAACTGATGAACACTGAAGGTGATTGAAAAATACTTTTTTTTTTTTAGGTTTTTGCAAGGCAAATGGGGTTAAGTGGCTTGCCCAAGGCCACACAGCTGGGTAATTATTAAGTGTCTGAGACCGGATTTGAACCCAGGTACTCCTGACTCCAGGGCCGGTGCTTTATCCACTGCGCCACCTAGCCGCCCCCAAAAATACTTTTTTTAAAAATTTTATTTTGTTATCTTTAATTTATTGTCCATGTTTTCTTTTGTAGCATAGTTAGTACAGAAATACATTTTTCATGATTCTATGTTTGATATAATTATGATTTATATTTTTTCTTATCTTCTCAGTGGGTGAGGGAAGAGAGAAAATTCAGATGCAAAACTTTAAAAAAATAAATGTTAAAATATATAAATGGGGGCAGCTAGGTGGCATAGTGGATAAAGCACTGGCCCTGGAGTCAGGAGTACCTGGGTTCAAATCCGGTCTCAGACACTTAATAATTACCCAGCTGTGTGGCCTTGGGCAAGCCACTTAACTCTGCTTGCCTTACAAAAACCCCCTAATATATATATATATATATATATATATATATATATATATATATATATATATATATATTTAAATTAAAAATATATATTTCTGACCCATTGCTGTGAGAGGTATATAATTCCTTCTATTTTTTATAGTAAGGTATTAATATTGAGGTTACATATCCTTTTAGAATGTGTTGCTGAATATTGAAAGGGAACAGCTTTCAAAGTGTTCATCTGAGCCTAATATCTACCATATATCTTTTCAGTATTTCTAACAGTTTTTATCAAATAAGAAGTCTCTTTTTCTAGGTAAGTGATATTTCTACTTTATCAATTATTGTTATTAAATAAGATTATTTCTAATTTTCCCTTGTCTTGTTTGCGTCACTAATCCTTCCTTCTGTTTTTTAACTAATACCAGCTGATTTTCATGACTTCTGTTTTATAATATAAATAATACCTGGAAGTATTATTCTTCATTCATATCTACTTATTTTTATCATTTCTCACAATGCTTGAGATCTTTTGTTTTTCAAATAAATTTATTTTTAATCTAGTTATTTAAAGTATCCCTTTAGTGATTTGTTGATTTAGTATATAAATATGAATAAATTTTGATAATATTTTCTTTGTATAATATTGTTATGGTCTAACTATAAGAATGCACTATTTCTCCTATTATTTATGTTGCTCTTTAATTCCTTAAATATTACTTTGTAATTGAATCTTTACAAATATTTAATATGCTTTGGTTTGTTGATTTTCAGATACTTTATGCATTTCATAATTATTTAGAATTAAAATTTATGCTATTGCTTCTTGTGTTTTGATTTTATTGTGTAGTAATGCTATTGATTTTTTTTAAATTGTTTATTTAAGGCAATAGGGTTAAGTGACTTGCCCAAGGTCACACAACTAGGCAACTATTAAGTATCTGAGACTGGATTTGAACTCAAGTCCTCCTGACTCCAGGGCTGGTACTCTATCCACTGTACCACCGACATGCTCCAATAGGTTTACTTTTGTAGTCTACAACTTTGATAAAATTATTATTTCAACTAGTATCTTTACAAATTTCCTAGGATATTCCTAGTATAGAATTATAATATCATCAAAAACATGCAGTTTTAGCTCCCCTTTAACCTTCTTTAAGTTTTTTAATTTCTAACTTTTTTTTTGCTATCACTAGCATTTCCCAAACTATGAAAAAATAATAATGAGGAAAATGGTCATTCATGGCTCACCCTTAAGTTTACTGGAAAAGTTTCTAGTGTATCCTCATTGCACATGATACTTGCTTTTGGTTTTAGTTAATATTTTTATGATATTAAAATGCATATAACTTGTAAGATTGTTGGGGGCGGGGGGAAGAGGCTTGGCGGTCGCTTAGAGGGGGAAACATAATCACCTTATAAGGGAATGTTACAGAACTCGGCCCCTCATTGAGTAAGAGTTCATGGGAGGCAGGACAGAGGGGATAAAAGTGTCTGCTGAGAGGTGGGGGGAAAAAAGCGGGAATGTGATCACAGAAGAATAAAGACTCATTACCCACCTCAGGCGCTCTGTCTGGTTCTTCCCCCATCAAAGAGTGGGGGCCGGAGGTACCCCGAAGACTCATCACGCGTTGGACTGGTGAGTAAGAGGACGGACTAGCATAAAGAAGCCGGCGTTGTAAATAAAAACCCGGCAAGTGGCCCCCGGAACAGGGACCTGATTTTGCTAGGGAACGTCTGAATCCGCTGGTCGGATTCTCCAGACAGCCTCGGTCGTTTCTGACCGGGAGGAAGGAGAGGGCGTTTACTCTCAGATATTGCCTGAGGGACATATCCCTATTGTGTTGACTATGCTTTCTTTCCCCTCCCTTTCTCCTTCTGCTCTAATCACGCTCCTTGCGGTGCTGGCCTGTCTGATTGTGCCCTGCTGCCTCCTTCTCTTTTGCCGAACGGGAACTTTCCAGTTCTGCCACCTGTTAGGATTGCAGCCTCGGCTAGTAGACAGCATGGGGGGCCGGAATAGTATTCCCGCCTTTGAGCCGGAGGAAAAAGAGGCCGTTGCAGCGCAGCTTTATAAACTCTGCGCTAAGCATGGCCGTAAATTACCTATCAAGACGTGCCGTGCTTTTGTTGAGAATATCTGGAACATCTGCCCTTGGGTGCAACATAGTGGGATCCAACCAGATAAATGGAAGGTGGTAGGGCAGCAGATGGCCTCCTATAATGACACCTGCCTGGGAAAACTGACCCCCAAGGATTTTACAGTGTATAAGATAGTGGATGCAGCCCTGCATCCCCAAAAGGTGACTTTGGCACGAACAATCAGCACTCAGGTGGGTAGCTCGTTGGCGGGATCGGATTCAGAGAGCTCAGAGGAAGAGGGAAGGCCACCCCCTCCCCTGTATCCGTGGGAGGAACTTAGAAGAAACAATGGGGGAACAAGGGGCCCCCAGGGAGAAGAAAATGCCGCATGCCCCTCCTTACCGAGACAGAATGAAAAGGGGGAGGGCGATGAATGTGGCACACTTAGAGATTCAGGGCCGGAAGTTTCCGAGCGCGGGAAGGGAGGGGTGCAAACAGCCCTCAGGGGTGGCAGGAAGAGGAGCGTGAGTAGGTGGGACCAGGAGGCTGCTGACGAGGAGGGAGAAGTCCGCGCTGATTGGACAGCTGCCGCGCCCCAGGCTTGGCGGCCCAGCCAGGAAACAGAGGCAAAAAATCCCCCGTGTTCCTTGTCCGCCCTTCAGAGATCCCCTCAAGGGCTCCGCCCATCCGGCCTACTTGCCGCGAGTGCCTCCATAGCTATAGAGAAAGGGGAGGAGGTGGACTGGGATGACTGGGGCCTCTACCCGGTATTTACGGACCCCCTTACCGGAGCCCGAGACTACCGCCCTGTCCCTTTTAAGATGCTTAAGGAACTTAAGGAGGCCGTGACTAAATACAGCCCAAGCTCCCCTTATGTAAAAAGACTGATGCAAAACCTCTTTGCTACGCACCCTTGGACCCCTGCTGACTTTGACGAAATTGCAGCCGCGTGCCTGGATGCCTCCTCATATTTAGCTTTTAAGGCTCAGGCCCGCAGAGAGGCCTCTAAGCTGGCAAAATCCCGGGGTTATACTCCCCTGGATTTAGCCATTGACCTCCTGTGTGGAACTGGAGCCTATACTGACCCTGCTGTTCAGGCCCAGTATGGCCAGTTTGAGCTAGAGACTGTTAAAGAAACACATGTTGCAGCTTGGGATAAGATTGGAGCCATGAAAGGGGGGAGAGCCACACAGAAGTTGGTTGGGCTGAAGCAGAGAGCAGATCAGACACCCCTCTCATTTGTGAACGAGGTTAAAGAGACAGTGACTCGTATAATGGGAGACACCCCGGGATCTGATCTACTTATGAGACAATTGATTAAAGAGGGTCTTCGCCCCAAAGGGATCGCAGCCATTAGCAGCCTTCCCCCCGATGCTTCATTAGAAGAAATTGTTGACAAATTGCTGGACATGCCCAGCGAGGATTCAATTCAAGCCTTAGTGACTGCCATGGAGAACCGGGAGGATAGCCTCCTGACCGCCCTTCACGGTATGCAGGTGAGGACCCACCTGTTTTGGGTGCGGAAAGCCAGGGCACCTCAAAGCACAGTGCAGGCAGCGGCCCCCCTCCACTTCAGTTCCGACCTGTTATTCCTGTGGAAAGCCAGGTCACATAGCCAGGTTCTGCCGATCCAAAGGGAAGTCGGGAAAAGGGAAAGGGAGGGGCCCGGCCGCGGGCCCCCCCCCCCCCCCCCCCCCCCGTGCTCGAAGACAGCGGCCCCATTACTGTGACTATCCCCGTGAGGGTTGACTATAGAGAAGGGACACAGCAGAGAGAGATCGGGCCTTGGGAAACCTCGATGATTCCCATTGAGCTAAATATTTTCCCAGCGCTCATCACAGGGGCTGAGAGATGTGTGGACTTAGTCACCCATACCCAGGTCATTTTTGGTCCCGGAAGTCCCACATCCGTAAGGGTCACAAACCCCCACCCCTTTCCCACCTTGGTAAAACAGGGCCAAGAGGTAGGAAAGGCGCTGCCCTTGCGGACCCCTCCCGCTCATGTGAACTGGGTCCACCCGGTCAGCTCTGGGCGACCACTGTTAACCATCACGGTGGAAAATCAGAAGCTCGAAGGGATAATTGACACTGGAGCCGATTGCTCTGTCATAAATAGGGGACAGTGGAGGCGCGAGTGGCCACTCCTACAGAGCCCTCAAGCAGTGACGGGGGTGGGGGGCAATAGATCTGCCATGAAAGCAGCACACGCCCTACGGTGGTCAGCTTTGGAAGAAGCTGGACTCTTCACCCCACTGTGCCTACCCGACCTCCCTTATGCATTATGGGGTAGAGATATCTTGAGCCAGCTTAACCTGACACTTGCCACCCCTGATAGCCTGCGGGGAAATTAATTGGGGCCACTCTAGAGATGAGCTTTTCCCCCAGAATAACATGGATTAATAAGAAACCTATTTGGGTTGAGCAGTGGCCCCTGACAAAAGAAAAGCTCATCGCCCTCACAGACATAGTAATGACCCTCCTGCACGAGAACAAAGTGGAACCGTCCCTTAGCCCGTATAACTCCCCCGTCTTTGTCATAAAAAAGAAAGGGGGGAGTTGGAGAATGTTGATTGATCTTCGGGCAGTAAATGCCAACATGGTACCCATGGGGACCCTCCAACCTGGTCTCCCTATGCCCACTGCAGTCCCGCAAGGGTGGACTATTATAGTGATTGATGTTAAAGACTGCTTCTATAGCATTCCCCTCCACCCGGAGGACAAAGAAAAATTTGCCTTTTCCCTCCCCGCGATCAATTTCCAAGCCCCCAGTAAACGTTATCAGTTCACCGTCCTACCTCAGGGAATGGCCAATAGCCCCACCCTGTGCCAGCTTTACATGGATACTCTGCTACATCCTATCTTTTTAAACAGAAAGGGGGAGTTGGCAGGTCACTGACCCATTCAGACCTGTCTCAGGTACTATTTACCATGAATTTCCTACAAGTCAGGGATGACGGCACTACAGCCGCCCAGAGATTTTTCTCCCCAAAAGGACATGCTAAGAAAGAACCAACGCTCCTGCCCTCTCCCACCAAGGCCCTACCAGGCTCTAAAGTCATGTGGAGAGATGAAGAGGGAGGTTGGCATGGCCCTGTAACGGTAAAGAACAGAAGACAGGGCCACCTGTCATTTCATCCCGAGGATAAGATAGAAGAGCCAGAAAGATGGCTCCCTGTTTACAAGATAAGAGACCTTGATTAATGCCCAACCCTACGGGGTGAGAGGAATTTCTTTCTTTTTCAGGCCTTCTGATCATCGTAGGGATCCTTGGAGGTGCTCCATCTGAAGGAAATCCGACATGGGGAATACTCCGAGTTATTCCCTCTCCCCTTCCGGTAGCACGGAACTCCCCGATCTACCCTCGCCTGCTAGTGACCAATACATCGATGGGGCTCCCTTCTGCCTCGGTGGGGCCCCTCATGTGTGGCCACAGGGGAAGACATCGAGGATCCCATACCATGGAGGGATTGCCAGATGGCGGGAGGATACCCCCTTGAGGGTGAACAAGGACGCTGATTCTGGGAATCACCCTACTTGTTGTCTGTTTCTGCCGCCTAGCTAGGCGACAGAGGGGCTATATGCTTCTTACTCAGAAAGCCTTCATGGCCATGGAGACGGGGGCGGATCCCCAAGTCTGGCTAGCCGCCATGCATGACATGTGACACCTAGGGGTAAGACGAGGTAAACCCCAAGACGGGCAACTTCTCCTGACCCAGCCACCTAAGACAGGCCCTGAGGGTGTCGGGCGCCTAGGACGGGCAAGGTCCTGGGTTGAAGGAGATGACCTAAGACAGGGTTCCTCGCCCCCGGCTATCAGAGGCCAGTAGAAATGACACCGCTTAAGGCTAACCTCAGCACCGCTTAAGGTCACACCAAGTGATAACCTTGTAAAACAGAAAGGGGGAGATGTTGGGGGCGGGGGGAAGAGGCTTGGCGGTCGCTTAGAGGGGGAAACATAATCACCTTATAAGGGAATGTTACAGAACTCGGCCCCTCATTGAGTAAGAGTTCATGGGAGGCAGGACAGAGGGGATAAAAGTGTCTGCTGAGAGGTGGGGGGAAAAAAGCGGGAATGTGATCACAGAAGAATAAAGACTCATTACCCACCTCAGGCGCTCTGTCTGGTTCTTCCCCCATCAAAGAGTGGGGGCCGGAGGTACCCCGAAGACTCATCACGCGTTGGACTGGTGAGTAAGAGGACGGACTAGCATAAAGAAGCCGGCGTTGTAAATAAAAACCCGGCATAAGATGTTTTAAATCTTATTTTTGTTTAAGGCAGTGTGATTAAGTGATTTGCTCAAGGTCATACAGTTTAGACAATTAATTAAATGTCTCAGGTCAGAATTGAATTCAGGTTCTCCTGATTCCAGAGCTGGTGCTCTATCCATTGAACCACCTTGCTTTCCCATTTTGTAAGATTTTTAACATAAATTATTGTTTTATTTTATAAATTTTTTTTATTTTTCTATACATTTAACCCTTCTATATCACAGGAATGGGGGGGGGGGGTGCAATCCCCTTGTCCCATGGTTGGAAAATTTGGATGAAAGTTTTTTGCCCTTCCTTCATACCACATATTTGAATCATTATGTTATAAAAAGTTAAAACATTGATAGTAAATAATATTATACATATACTTTATTCATATTTGAATTTCTAAACTTTTCTGTGTCATCAATTGGCCTCCAAACTTGTCTGCAGCTTCCATAAGACCCTCAAAATTCCCATTTA
This sequence comes from Macrotis lagotis, assembly GCF_037893015.1. Taxonomy (NCBI): domain Eukaryota; kingdom Metazoa; phylum Chordata; class Mammalia; order Peramelemorphia; family Peramelidae; genus Macrotis; species Macrotis lagotis. The sequence continues at coordinate 112,367,144 of NC_133666.1, read as the reverse complement.
ATAACTTGCAATATATTAAAACTGTGATAGGGAAAGTTGCAACATAGAAGGGATAACTATATTTACTGAAAAAAGTCATTTGATTTTATGTTCTGGCTATTAACATGTTTAATTACATTGATTGTTTTCCTAATGTTTAATCACGCTTGAATTTTTGGTATAAATCTCACTTGGTGAATGATTCCTTGGGTAAATTGCTGTAGTCTCAGAGAATTTTATTTAAATATTTGGAATTAATATTTTATCACTGATATTGGTCCAAAGTTTCCATACTGGATTTTATCTTTTCCTGATTTAGGGAATTTTCATGCTTTAGGCACTTATTTATTAGGTTTACATTTGTTTCATAAAAGGATAATGGTAGGGTGAATTTTTTTCACTTTTTAAGTATAATTTATGAAATATAGGTGTTTATTATTTAAAAGATTGAGAAAATTCTCTAAATCTGTCAGGATAAGGTATTTTTTTCAGTAGTTCATTTAAAGTTAGATCATTTAAAGTGGGATTCAAATAAATTAATAACTAGCTCTCTGCTCTTATGACCATTTTATGTATGCAAAAAGACATTCCTAAGAGTAGTTTAACATTTCATATATTTAATACTCAAATAAGAGCAATAAAAGAGTTACATAAAATTAGATTGTGTTATATTACTCACAGTAAGTAAAGGTAACCTTACGGAGTAAAAGCAACTACATTACGACAGCAGACAGTGTTGGAATATATGCAGAACCAAAACTCATTCTACCTATTCTCTTTTTTTCCCCCCTTCTACTTCTATGGCTTCTGAAATGTGTGATTCAACAACCCTTGAAATCTATATTTCAATTGGTTCATTGTGTTTGAGCTTTCTGTTGGTGTTACCATTCAGGGAACACTAGTACACTTTTAATATCTCAGGGAAATTTTGGGTGTAACACAAAGCAAAAACAATTAATAGCTTGTCATACCCTAGTTGTTTGGCACTTTTTCTCTTTATATTATATGTTTGTTTACTGAAGTTAAAAAAAATGAGGGAATTTAAAAGTAGTATTTTATTTTATTTTATTTTATTTTATTTAGGTTTTTGCGAGGCAAATGGGGTTAAGTGGCTTTTCCAGGGCCACACAGCTAGGTAATTATTAAGTGTCTGAGACCGGATTTGAACCCAGGTACTCCTGACTCCAAGGCCAGTGCTTTATCCACTACGCCACCTAGCCGCCCTAAAAGTAGTATTTTACAAAAAATTCACCCTACCATAATGAATTTTAATAATGAATAAATAAATAATACAAGTATAGTGCCAATAATTTTTTTTTCATGTAAGGATGGATGAACATTACTATAGATGCTTAGAAAATGCTGTTGCACTGTAGAATGTTAAAGGATAAGGAAGATAAATTTGGGCTTCCACATTCTTTAAGCACCTACCTTAGAGAGAGTTCTGATTACAAGTACCATTTTAGCTACCAGTTCAGAGAACTCAATATAAAATTATTTATCAGTTCTACCACACCAGTATAAACTGACTGAATCCCACAACTGGTTAGATGTATTTCATTTTCTGAGATTTAGGATCTCTATCTGGTTTTCTAATATTTTAAAGTATTTTATATCTTCAAATGCATTAATTTCTTTTGCATTTTTAGTTTCATTAGCATATAATTATACATAATATATTCTGATTTTTATATCTTCCTATTTTCTTGTGAATTCACCTAGTTCCTTTGCTCTTTTGTTGATTTGATTTTTCTGCCCCCTTCTTTAAATTGGATTATATAAATGTTAATAAATAAATATAGTCTTTTCAAAGAACTAGCTTTAAGTTATACTTTAAAATATTTGTTTAAAATTTAACTGTTTTCCTTTAATTTTTCATATCTCTACATCTGTATTTATTTTAGGATTATTTGTTAGTTTTTTAGCTTTTTATGTACAATTAGTTGATTCTTTATTTTCTTATTTGGTTAATTTATATTTAAAGAGATATGATTTCCCCCTTGAGGACAGTTTTAACTACATTCTAGAATTTAATCATTATATTTTATTTCATATAAGTATTAATTGTTTCTATGAGTTGCTCTTTGATACACTCATATTCAAAATTTCATTTTTAAGTCTTCAATTAGGTCTGTATCTTTCATTTGTGTACCCTGAACCAATGGCTAATTTTATTGTGTTGTAGTCTATGAATCATGTATTTACTATTTTTTCTATTTTACAATTGTTTGTAGTTTTTCTATTTTTCTAATATATATTCATTTTTAAAAGTTCTACATAGTGCTGAGGTTGACTTGAGAGATACCTTAAGTCTTTTAGCTCTAATTTCTGCAATAGTTTGTTCAGTTCTATATTATTTCTTTTGTTCTTCTTTCCTATCTAAATCTAAAAGAAGGATATTGGAATCTTCTGTAGTAATTGTTACTAGTTGTGTCTTTTCAGAATTCAGTTAATCTTTTATGAGTTTGGATGCTAAAGCATTCAGAACATACAAGTTTATTGTTTTGTCTATGGTCCCTTTTAGTATAATATAATTTCCTTTTTTCCTTTTCTAGTTAGTAAAAGTTTATTTTTTCTTTGTCAAATAGCATGATTGTGAATCCTATTTTTTCAATTCACATAATATAAAGTATTTTTCACCTCAGCTTTATTTTTTGTATATCTTTCTTGTTTAAATGTGCTTCTTGCAAAGAAGAGATTATAGAATTTTGTTTTCTTATCCTATTTCTCACTCTTTTATTATATTGGATTGCTTAATTCACATACATTTAAAGTTACAAGAGTCAGGTTATAGTTTTCCTGTATCTCATAGATTTGTTTTTTTTTTAATATTGCTTTCCCCCCTTCCTCTGTAAATATAGTGCTATATCACTTGATTTACTTTAGCAAGAACTCTTTTAATGTGACACTATTACCAGTGATTCTTTGCCCTCACCATTGATTTCTGACTCCTGTTTGCCACCCTTTTCCATTTGAAATTTTGTTTATTGATTTCATTTCCCTTTTACTTTTATCTGATTATTTCATTATAATCCTCTTCTTTTCTTCTCTATTAATCAAGTAGATTCTCATTTTGTCAAGGGCCAGCTCCTAATAGTAATTTACACATATTTTTGGTGACCTTTGCCACCAGAGATATGCATGTATTCTTGCTCATTAAATGCATTTGTTGGCTCACCAATGAACTCTGACCTCAGGCATCTGTGGTACCATTTAGGTGTTTGCAGACTTCTAAGAAGTAATCTTAACCCAGGAAGTCATGCAGTGGGGTTATGTCTAACCTATCATTTCTGAGAAAAGTTTTTGTTATAAAGGTCTGAGTATCCAAGAATAAAGCAATAGAGTTTGTAGCACAACCTTTTGTGTATGTCTCTATTCGACCTGACTCTAGTCAAATGTTTGGACACACACCAGATCTATCACTGGTGATAACTGGTACCTGAAACAGGGATGACCTGGAGGGGAATCAGTCTTGAAAGGAGAGACACTGTCTGGACACCTGAGGGTCACAGCGCTACAACATAGCAGGCAGAGGAGGCATATACTATTTTTTTTTCATTAGGTCAAAAACAGATCATTAATATGGGACAAGGACATTCTAAGGATAAAGGACATTATTTGAAAGTGCTAAAGCAGATAGATAAAGAAAGAAGTTTGTTAATAACGACAAAACAATGGAAGAATTTATTGAATGTGTACAAAAATGTTGTCTTTGGTTTCCAGAAGAAGGACTACTAAGTACTGAAAAATGGGAAACTGTGGGGAAGCAGATGAGCAAATATTTTAAACAGGAAGGTCAAGAGGTATTTCCTATAGGAGTCTTTTCATTATGGAATATTTTAAAAATCTGTATGACTTCATTCAGATTTTGGCTCAGAATATATTTAAAAAAGGTTGATGTAGATGTTCAAACTATTCAGCAGGAAGAAAAGAGTTAAAAAAGAGTGGTGGCTTTTACTTCCAATGCCACCTCCTTCTAACTTTAATAACCTACCTTCTGCTCCTTTATGGTATAAAAAAGAAAACACTAACAAAGATAAGGGGCATATGTATGTTGTTATGATAGAAATATCAGCCAGACAAATATTAGTCCCAGAAGACTGGACCACGATAGTACAACTGCTCTTATACCAGGAGATTACTTAATATGGAAAACTAGATTTTTGGAGAATTTTACTAGTCAAGTTAAACTAAATGAACCAGCAGGGCTAAGAATAACACTTGAAATGCTCTCTAGCACTGGTCCATGGGCAAAAGTAAGTAAACCAACTGAGTACAGCTTACAAACATAATAGCAAATATCCATTGCTTAAAAACAGGCATGGCTGAAATTGCCTGAAAAAGAAGGAGGCAATACTTCATTTAGAAAAACAAAACAAGGAGCTAATGAAGATTTTGCACAATTTCTTGCTAGGCTGCAGTAGGCAGTTCAAAGGGATGGGAGAGATCAGATAGCTTGTTTGCTCATGGTTCGTTTATCTAGATCTTGATGTTAAGAGAGATGAATTAAGAAAAACCACTAGGTAAGAGAGAGAGAGAGAATTTTTTTCATGAAGACAATAAAATAAAACAAAATAAAATAAAATGTTAAAAAAAGGAAATTTATTGGAAGCTATAGAAACAGAAAAAGTGACAGTGAGTATTCGTAGATGAGAAAGGTATATGTTAAACAATCACATAAAATGCTATTGACATTAAGAAATCTTTCAAGAAGTAAATTTCTGAAAGACAAGATAATCAGATCCATTTTAAAGTACAAAATTTGATTATTACAGAAAATAATGGGACAATTGAGGATTTAAAAAACAGAAGACTCCCCTCCCAGAAAAGACCTAAGGCTGTTCCCTTAAAAAGAAATTAGTTTACTCTAAGCTGAAGAGGGACAAGGGATACTCCAATTAGGCTGAGAGATTTTTGAGTGACTGTTTACTTTCTCAAAAGTTGTAGTTATTTTATAGTTAAAATCAAGAAGTGTTAAATATCAAAACCTTTGAATGGAAAAATGTATCATGAAAAATGGAATGTTCTCTGCATTTTTCCTCTGGTTTCTTGGAAATTTGTCAACTTTTGTAGTGTTTGTTTTTGTTTTCAGGCCATAGTGTGTGTGTGTGTTTATCTGGTAGCCCAGAGAGTTTGGATTTTGTCTGTGTGTAATGTTTAAAGGGAGAGCAAGGTAGGGTTTCCCCGGATTTTGAGGGCCTCGCTGGTTCTAAATGCTCTTTTTATTTATTTGTCTATATGAGTTTGGTTTAAAATACAGGCAGAGGGAAGCTCTCAGCTGTGTCTCAGGGATGCTGCTCTCTGTGTTCTGATTGGCCAATCTTCTTTCCATTCTCTCTTGTCAAAATTAGATATTTTTTTCCAAAACCTCATGACTTGGCACCAAAAGGAGATTCTCCTGATAATCATGGGGTTTTTTTTGGAGGAGAAGGGGTTCTATTATTTTCTCTTATTTTCTATTGTCTCTTTTATAGTCTGATTGACTAAGAGTTTTATTTACTGATTGGCCTCAATTAGCATGTTAAAAAAGGACTATTTTTTATTATAATGTTTTATGTCTCTTCCAGAGCCATAAAGATCAAATGATATGCTAACAGATAGGAGCAGAATAGTTTTGATACAGGCTGGGAATCTGCTTAAACCATTGTCAGCACACAATTCTGACCTATGTGCTCTTAATCAGGTTTTAAAATTGCTAAAAAGGGGGGGAGATAATATATATATATATATATATATATATATATATATATATATATATATACACACACACAAAATATGCTTATATGCTTTAGTTCATATATATATAATGTAAATTAGAAAACTTTTGGTTTAGCAAGAAATGATAAACAGTAAAGGAAAATAATTAGTGCATACTATCTTGATATCTCAAAATATGAGGAATCTACAATTCCCAGAACATCATTTTGTCAGCGAGGATAGAAAGTCTTATAAGATAGCGTACTGAGAATTTAGAATAGCCCTGATTCAGAAAAGAAAAAATTGCAAACCTTTATATTTTGAAAAGGAAAACAATTTAAGGTAATTTTAAAGATGAGTTTTGATTTATAAGATTATTAAGAGAACTATAAAGAAAATCTTGTAATCATAGATTTTATAAACATCTGAATTTATATGTAGGCTTTTAGGGAGTAAAGGGAATATACATTAAATTGAAATGTGCTATATATAATTAGTAAAGTTTGTATAAGAACAGATTTAGACAAATTTTTTTGAAACTTTAAGATTGTGTTACAATAACAATGAATGAAGTGAAGTATCATCCATCACCTTTGTAAAAATTTGTTATAAGAAAACTGGAGAATACCTTGCCAACAGGTTATATCTCTCAAGTTCTTTTTGGCCCAGAGAGTTTGTGAGAATCTGGTGAAAAGCTAGTGAAAAGCTATGCTCTTCCACCTAGTGCTTCTTAAAGGGAATATTTATATGTTAAACCTGAAAGTAACTTACTTAATATCTGCTATTGAAGAAGAAGAAATTATATATATATATATATATATATATATATATATATATATATATATATATATCCTGTAACCCTGGCATTGGTAAAGTTTTAGATTTTTGAAATTATTATATATATATATGAAACTAAATTCATAGAGAATCTTATTTTCATTTTAAAAATAGGAGTGTATTTGAACAAGAGGAAAACAAGTTTATAAAACAGAGAAGTGAAAGAAATTTATGTGTAACAGATATTCAGTTATAAGGTTAACTTTAAAAGAATGAGATGTCAGCATGGAAACATTATGTTTCATGTAGATTAAGAATTTAATGTTTAATTTTATTTATGTTCAATTTTAAAGAAGCAAAATAGTGAACTCAGAAGAAGGATGTATAAGAGATTGGGAAGTTTATCAAATGCAATTATTTCCAATGGTAATGAATAAATCTGAGAGACTTAGAAAAATGATTGGGTAATTGAAATTTATGTAACCCATAGTTAGGTAACTTACTGATGAGCAAGATGTTGAAAAGTTATGTGATCTAGTTTTATCAGTAGAAGCTATTTTACTATAAAAATGTCAAAGCCTGGAATTAATAATTGATTTACTCTATAGAGGTGATGAGGGGAAATATCCAGAGTTATGAAATTCTGAGTTTCCTGTAATTTTTAAACAATGTGATGGACCTTATCCTAGATCTGTAGTAGTAATAATAATAATAATAATAATAATAATAATAATAATAATAATAATAATAATAGAAAAGAAATTACAAACTCCTTTCAAATCAAAACAAAAGAAAGAATTATATGCCCAATTAATGGTATTAAAAGAATAGCCACAAACAATTAACATTTTTATACTCAGTAAGTATAGTAATCATGTAGTCAGATATATAGAAACAGCTTTTATTAAACATATCTTACAAGAAGTTATAAGAAATAGATACAATCCTTTTTTATTGAATATATAAATTCCCACACTGAATTGCCTGGGCCTATATATGAAGGTCATCATAGGGCTAATCAATTAACCCTTCCACCTCTTATAAGCTTAGTAGAAAAGTAAGCTAGACAGTCTCACAAAAAAACTTTTACCAGAATGTATCTTTATTAAGGAAAGCATTTAAAATCATCAGAGAGCAAGCGAGTAATATAGTAAAACCCTGTCCATAATGCATTCCATATTTACCTACCTCTCCAAATTATTCTAAGTATTCTAGAGGCCAGGTTCCTAAAGAATTATGGCAGATGGATGTGACTCATTATGCATCTTTTGGAAAAATGAAATTCATTCATGTTACTGTAGATACATTTAGTTCATATGCAATGGCAACAGCACAAAGTTCAGAGGCTACGCAAAGTGGGATTGATCATTTATCCCATTGTTTTGCTATTGCAGGGATATCAAAATCCATAAAAATAGATAATGACCCTGGATATAGTTCTATGGTATTTAAACAATTCTGCCTATATTACAAAATAAAACATATCAGATATTCCTTATAACCCCATGGGTCAAGCTTTAGTAAAAAAGGAAACATAAAGATCATTTTTTTAAAAAAAATCTTTGGTTTATTTATTTTATATTATTATAATAATTTTGTTATAAGAGTAAACATAAACCCACCCTCCCTGACCAAGAAGATGAGATACTTCAAGAATAGTGAGAGAGGAAAAAATGTACTTCAATCTATGTTCACATTCCAATGACTCTGTTTCTGGGGTGACTTGCCTTTTTTTATCATAAGATCCCAAGAGAAGTTGGTTCAATATTTTTCCCACAGCTGTTTTCCCCTCCACTATATTCCTTCCCACTCTCATTTATTCTATTCTCTCTCTCCTTTCATCCTGTCCTTTTCCAAATGGGTGTTGCATCTGAGTACCCTCTCCCCCAATCTTCCCTCTTCTCTACCACCTATTCCCCCCATCCCTACCCCCATTCCCCCTTGTCCTTTTCTTCTCATTTTTCTCTAAGATAAGATAGATTTCTATAACCTGTTAAGTGTGTATATTATTTCCTTTATGAGACATTTCTGATGAGAATGAAGGCTCACTCATTCCTCCTTGCCTTCCCCCATTCCACTCCATCGAAAAAGTTTTTTCCTTGACTCTTGTGTGAAATATCTTAGCTCCTTCTTCTTCTCATTTCTCTTCCTCCCAGTACTTCCTTTATCATCCACTGACTCCATCTTTTTACTATATTATACTATTGCATTCTCCTCCTTCCTGCCCTGTCTATATATGCTCCTTCTAATAGCTATTATAAATGAGAAAGTTCATATGAGTTATCAGTATCTTCTTCCCATGCAGAAATACAAACAGTTCAATATCATTAAGTTCCTCATAGTTAGTCCTTCTCATCCACACCCTCTATGGTTCACCAGAGTCCTGTAATTGAAGATCAAACTTTCTGTTCAGCTCTGGTTGTTTCAATAGGAAAGTTTGAAAGTCCCCTGTTTCATTGAAAGTCCATCTTTTCCCTTGAAAGAGGATGTTCAATTTTGCTGGGTAGTTGATTCTCGGTTATAAACCAAGATCTTTTACCTTCCAAAATATCATATTCCAATCCCTATGATCCCTTAATGTAGATGCTGCCAGGTCCTGTGTAATCCTGACTATGGATCCACAGTAGTTGAATTGTTTGTTCCTGGCAGCTTTTAGTATTTTTCCCTTTGACTTGGGAGTTTTAGAATTTGATTATAATATTCCTGGAAGTTTTTCTTTTGGGATCTTTTTCAGGAGGTGACTGGTGAATTCCCTCCATTTCTATTTTTCCCTCTGCTTCTAGGATCTCAGGGCAATTTTGCTGTATTGTTTCTTGAAAAATGAAATCTAGGCTCTTTTCCTGGTCATGACTTTCAGGTAGCCGAATAATTGTTAAGTCATTTCTTCTAGATCTGTTTACAAGGTCAGTTGTTTTTCCAATGAGACATTTCACATTGTCTTATAATTATTGACTTTTCTGGAAGAATTTTATTTCTTCCTGATTTCTTACAAAGTCATCAGCTTCCTTTAGTTCCATTCTACATTTGAAGGAGTTATTTGCTTCAGAGAGTTTTTTTATCCACTTTTCCAGCTGACTAATTCTGCTTTTTAAGGTATTCTTCTCCTCATTTGCCTTTTGTTTTGCTTTTCCCATTTGGTCTAAACTGGTTTTTAACATATTATTTTCTTCAGTATTGTTTTTGTATTTCTTTCACCAAGTTGCTGATTTGGTTTTCATGATTTTTATACATTGTTCTCATTTCTCCTTCAAATTTTTCCTCTCTCTCCCCCTTAATTGCTTTTCAAAGTCTTTTTTTGAGCTCATCCATAGTCTAAGTCCATTTTCTATTTTTCTTGGAGGTTTTGGATATGGAAGCTTTGATTTTGTTGTCATCTGAGTATGTGTTTTGATCTTCCATATGACCAAAGTAATTTTCTTTGGTGAGATTCTTCTTTTTCTATTGTTTATTCATTCCAGCAGCCCAAGAATAATTTACAGCACTTCTGAGGCTTTGGGGGTTTTTTGGGACACCCCCCCCCACTGGGATCTTTATTCCTCCAAGGTCTTATGCTCTCTTGCCTGTGCTTTAATATGTAGATAACCACAGACACTCCCCTTTGCCCTGGAGCTGTGAGGAGGATCCCTGCCATCTTAATATGGAAGGTCAAACTATAACCTGGATCTGAGTGTGGGTAAACAGCAGAGTCCTGCCCCAGGGAGAGCAGAGAGATTTCTGCAGTCTCTCCTGACCCACTTACCTTCTATGGGCTGTGCTCTGGAGGTGCATGCTGGTTTCCCCCATTCTTGCTGCAGATTCTGCAGCCAGTGATCCTCATTCCACACTCATTCTGGTGTAGAAGAGTTCTCTCACTGCCCCTTCAAGCAGTTCATGGTGATACCTGGGCTGGGCTGGGCTGGGCTTGGCTGGGCTGCGCTGCAGCCAAGGTTTCCAGCTCCCAGTCCTGGTGAAACAGACCTTTCCAGTGGAACTTCTAAATTACCTTGGACTGGGAAATGTATCACTCAGTCTTTCTGTGGGTTCTGCTCCTCTCAGTTATGGCTAGAGTCATAATTTGACAGCTTTTGTAGATTTTGGGGGAAGGAGCTTCCAGGAAATGCCGCCTTCATGCTTCCATCTTGGCTCTGCCCCCCTGAAAGATAAAGATCTTTAGAGATTTCTGGAAGTACAAAAGAAGGTGGAATATATAGGAACAAATAGCAAACTAAAGAGGAAAATAAATCTTGCCTTATATACCATGAATTTTTTTCACATTGAATGATAAACAATTAACAGCTGCAGAAACATTTTTAATAAGGATATACAACATGAAGAGAAGGGCATGGTCACCTGGAAGGACCTAAGGCATCAACAATGAAAATGACTGGTTCAATTATTAACCTGAGGTCAAGGGTATGCTTTTGTTTTGTCTCCAGTTGGCGAAACTTTCTGGAAACCAGAAAGAACATCAGACTGTGCAGATCAGATGAATCAAGCAATGCATAAAATGAATAACTTACATTTAAGAAATAGGAAAAGAAAAGATAAGAGGAGAAGGAAGGACAGACCAAGCAAAAGGAGAGCACAACACAGACTTATGTGACAATTTATTGTGTTTACATTACTCATGAACAATTTGGGGACTGTAAAAGGAATTGAATATTGGGAGAGAGTATGACTGAAATTGTATTAATAGGGGAAGCTGCAAATTATTTGGGATATAACAAAGTTCTTACTGCATATATCAAAGAAGAAATGCTGAGAAGAGAAGTTGGACATAATTTTTCTGCTTTAAATACTATGTATGACACCTATATGTTTTTGTAAAACATGTACTGTTGAACTATGTGTTAAATTAAGTAAAACTAATCATTCAACTCATCCAAATATTTACAGCATGGGAGCATTTAGGACCTTGGAAATATCAATAATTCCATTTATAGAAAGTAGTGAAGATAGGAAAATGTTTCCTACAGATTCTCCTTATTTAAATTTACATGTTTGGGATTTTATTTTATTTTATTATATGCAACACAATGGGGTTAAGAGGCTTGCCTAAGGCCACACAGCTAGGTAATAATTAAGTGTCTGAGGCCAGATTTGAACTCAGGTACTCCTGACTCCAGTGCTGGTGCTCTATCCACTGTGCCACCTAGCCACCCCTATGTTTGCAATTTTAAACATTGGTTGCCTGAAACACCTCCAATAGAAGAATTTATGATCATTCTATTTTGCCATAAGTGTGGAATTCTCCTGGTAGAGTTATTTCATGGGGGTATTCCAGGCTATATTAAACTAATTATATACACCCTGAAATAGGGTTAGCTAATCCAGAGATATGGAAGGCTAGGGCAGCAATAGATGAGATAAGGTATATACAATGGAATGCAAAGCTCGGCAAAATATCTTATGCAGAAAATAAATTTTCTGTGACAGCATGCACAAGACCAGATATTGCTTTCATGATAGGATCTTTCAAAAATGTCAATATTATCAGAGGAAACAGGGGGGGGGGGTACAATGTTAATTGTTACAATTGCACTATTTGTGCATGTTTAAATAAGGAAGTGGTGGATAATAATGTTGTTTTCATGATAAGACAACCAAAATTGGCTATAATACCCACCGCAGTAGAAGGCTGGTATATGTCTCCTGCTGATGAGTTCTTAGAAATGGTATTAAAGAATTAGCAAAAGAGATGTGTTAGTTGCATTGTGTGTGGAATATTAATTATTGTAATAGCCATTGTAGCAGCCACTTCAGTAACTATTTCTGTACAAGTGGTGAATAAGGAAAAAATAGAAGTTAAATACATTCAAAAATTATCAGAAAATGTTACTAGAGCATTAAAGGCTCAGGAGGGGAATAATGAAGATCTTTATCATTTGTTTAATGCATTGCAAACCTCTGTAATGAATATAGGTGGTCATATGAATGGAATAGAAATGAGATTACAATTGCAATGTGATTACAGATTTTCTGCTATTTGTATTACTCCTTTAAAATATAATACTTCACTTATTCCATGGGATAATATAAAAAGTTATTTGAATGGAATATGATATAATGATTCTATAACTATGGATAAGAATCAATTGCATAAAATTGTTAATGATATTGCATTGGTACCTAGAATAAAAATGGACTCAGATGTTGATAATTTGCTTAACTTTGCTAATCCTTTTCAATTTATTAACCTATTCGTGAGCATGCTTCCTGATATTGTTGCATTATTTTTGATATCATGTATTATTCCCATTTGTCTCAAATGTCTTTTTTCCTCTGGAACAAAATATAGATGTTCTAACTAACACACCATTTAAAGCTTCAGCATGCTTGTGGGGGGCGGGGGATCTGTTGAGAGTGCTCCAGCTCCCAAGAATAATTTACACATGTTTTTGGTGACCTTTGCCACCAGAGATATAAATGTATTCTTGCTCATTAAATGGATTTGTTGGCTCACCAGTGAACTCTGACCTCAAGCACCTGTTGCACCAGTTAGGTGTTTGCAGACTTCTAAGGAGTAAGCTTAACCCAGGAAGTCATGTAGCGGGGCTTTGTCTTACCTATCATTTCTGAGATAAGTTTTTGTTATAAAAGTCTGAGTATCCAAGAATAAAGCAATAGGGTTTGTATCACGACATTTTGTGTATGTCTCTTTTCTACCCAACTCTTATCAAATGTTTAGACATACACTAGAACTATCACTGGAGATATTGTTTCCTCTCCTCTGCTTTAAGAAACTCTGTTTATTAGGATTTTTACTTTTATTTCAATTTTTGTACTCCTTTCTAGAGTGGATTTCTGTATTTCTGTCATCTTTATTATTCATTCTCTCTACTTATTCAAGATCATTATCTGGTTTATCACCCTCTAATTATTTAGTCCCTCTCTTTGCTCTGTATGCTAATGAATCAAAACACTTGTGTATCCATTCTGGACATATAATTGCCACCTGGTAGTTATAGAACTTGTCCCATGGATTCCCCTTTTTCTCTCTTACCTCTTCCCAGAAAATGCCAATTCCTTCAGAAGTCACTGGTATAGTAAGACATCCCTCACAACATTCCTGAAAATAGTCCTTCTCTGATCCATATATCCTCTTCCTGGGTAACTTCCTTCAACATATGCCCCAAAATTCTCCTCCCTAGATCCCTACCCTTACATCCTCAATAAGTAGATTCAAAATTGAATAGGAGAAAGAATATGAATGGAATCCAAATAATGAAATATCTGTAATGATTCCAACATACTCAGAGAAGAAAAAAAGTCATCATGTTAACACCAGTACTCTTTGAGCAATATTAAATGGTTGTGAATGTGTGAAAAAATAAAAAGTACAGGTAATCCAAAGAACAAGCAATATATGTAAGTTGGGATAGTTTCCAAAATCTTAGTTAAAGCTACTTGAATTCAAGAAGTGACATAATCCTTATCTAAACTATCAAGATTTATCAAAAGTCAAAATTTGTAATTTATGATTTTGCATGGGTTGCATAAATGGCACGAAGGATATCAATAGTGAAATTTATAATTGAAAAAAAATCAGTCATGAAGTTCAATCATGAAGCAATAAATACAGAAAAAAGTCAACAATTTGCAATGCTATCCTTAAGCAGTGTCCTTGAGTTTGACTGAAATTCTATAGATAACTTTTAGAAAACTTAGCAATGAAGGTGTATTGGAGGAATTTTTCATCCTAATCCAAATGAAAACCATTAAAGTTATTAAATATATGTGTACCCTTTTTAGTTCACATGAGAAATGACCACAACACAAAAGATTAAAAAAAAACAAATAAAACATATCACCCATGAATTCACTCTTTTCCTCTCCTTTATTATTCACTTCCATACAGCAGCAAGACTATATTAGCAGACCCAAAAGCCCAGTCAGTGGGGTTAAAATAAAACTCAGAGACAAATCACAATCGTTCTTTCCTTTTCCCAAAACAGTCAAGACCTAGGGACCATGTTGTAGAATTTTACTTTTACCATGATCACCAGTATGATGTCATTCTGTGCTGTATAAGTTCTCTACCAGGGAGTGGAAGAAGAGAACAAAAGGGATAGAACATGAGCCTGAACTTGAAATATATTCTCTTTCCTTTTCTATCAGAGACTTGAAAAGAATGACTTGACAAGGTTCTGAACTGCTAGTGCTTGGCCAGAGAATGGGGTAACAGAGGAAAGAGGTAAAATTGGTAAAAGACACTGTGTGTGTGTGTGTGTGTGTGTGTGTGTGTGTGTGTGTGTGTGTGTTTGTGTGTGTGAGTGTGAATGTGTATGCATGTGAATGTGTCAGGGGTCATTCAACTAAGTTTGGAGGAAGGAACCCAGGGTACATATAGCTGAGGTTATTTTGGTCCTGTCAAAAGTCACTTGAAATTACCAAAGATAACAGTAAGAAGAAAACTCTCAAATACAATACTCAAAGTCCAAAGAGAATTTTATGGGCTAGAGCACTCAGTGGTATTTTATAAAATGAAAACAAACATAAAGTTTTATACTTGGATAAAAATAATTTCACCAATAAATTTGCTTAATTAATAGGAAAATATTTAGTTTAGGTTTTAGTACCTATAAGCTCAACATAAGTTGTTCCCCAAAAGTTTAATATTTAGTTAAGGTTTTAGTACCTATAAGCTCTACATAAGTTGTTCTCCAAAAGTTTAATGAGATCAAAGTAGAAAGGAATATCTAAAATGCTGGAGAAATAATTTCCCTTACTCTTCCTGGGTAAAATAATATTTGAAGTACTGTGTTCAGTTATGGAAATCACATTTTAGAACAAAAACAAGCAAACAATCAATGTTAGTTGAAGTAATCGAGAGATGTTTAATCTGGTAAAAGAGACAACATAGAGAACCACATGAATAGAACGCTATTCTTGGCACTAAAAAATAAAGATATGTAGAGACAAATTGCAGAAAGGAAGAACTAAAATTTATGTAAGGGGGAAAAAGAGAGCTTTCTAACCATTTAAACTACCAGAAATGGAATGGGCTATCTCAGCAAGGCAGTCCCGCATTGTAAATCATTGAGCTGAGACTAGAAATTCACTTGTCATAGATGTGTAAGTATCAGACTAAAGCGTTTGAGGTCCCTTCCAGTTCTTGGGTTCTATATGTGATTTATTATTTTTGCATGCTGCAAATATTTTATATAAACCGATATATTTGCTCTTACTTTTGTTGCATCCCTTCCAACTGTAGCATGTCTGAGAGAAAAAAATGATTTTTATAAATATTGATATTGTATTCTTAACACATTTTCACCACACACATCATATTTAATGTATGAAAACATATGATTGTTAATCCTGATATAGAGGTTTGATGTTCTACTGGACTTATTGAACTTTTCTATTGTAATTTTAAGAATGATTCTAGTTGTAACAAAATAGGGTTTCTTTTTTGACAGTTTAATTTGCATACCATATTTATGAGTCTTAATTACATTAGCATAATTGTAGTGTTGAGCTTAAAATTGTTATACAACTTGTCCCATTTTGATTTTTCAAGGTTTTTTGGGGGAACTTTATATAGCACTTGAAAAAGTAAAAAGTTATCTTCTCCAAGAGTCTAACAACATGATAATTTTTCAAAGAAAGGTAGAGTAGTCCACATTTCTATAACTTGTCCATTTTATCTTCAATTTGAAACTGTATAAAATGGATAATTTAAATTACAACCCCAGCAATCCAGGGTTGGAATTTCTATAACCTATTTTCTTATTTCTTTGGACTCTGACATAAGTAGAATTTTTTCCCAAGATGTAAATAAATTTACCATGTCATCAGTTCCTTGAGATCCTGGTTCTTTTTGAGAATAAAGACAAACAATAACAACAGCAACAATTGCACAGCTATCTTATTCATCCTCAGGACAGCTAAACAACCTTGTAAGGTAAGCATTGTTATCATCTCACTCTACAATTGAGGAAACTGAGGCAAACAAAGTTTCAGTGACTTGTTTACGGTTCATAGAGCTAATAAATGTCTAAGAATAATCTCAGACTCAGATCTTCTGGATTCCAGTTCCAATCTCTGGGCTTAACTTCATTGGACTTTAGCTTTTTCATCTCTGAAATGGAGATAATAATGATTACTTCATAGAGTTGCTATAAGGATCTGGTCACATAATATATGTAGGCTGTTTTATAAGCTCAAACAATGAACAACTAAGGTTTTAACTGAAACTATTATTAGCCAATTATTGAGAGTCAAAGTTGTTGTTGTTGTTTTTGTCCTACATTCTTGAAAAGGATTTTGGTATCCAGAAGATGATGTCATAACTTGCTAATGAATTGTATTTATTTTAGGGAGGGCTATGCATAGTCACCAGTTTCACTTTCTCCCCATCTGAGTCCAGTGGCAAGATATTGATCAACTGACTGGAGATAGACCTAGTTGCAATGGGAAACCTTGGTCTTTTTAAACTAAGACCATTTCCAAATCTCACTTTGACTGAGGCAATGTTCAGTGATTAAATGATTAAGTGATTAAAGCTAGTGATTAAGGCTAGGTAAGAAATGAGACAAAGAACTGTTTTTTTGCCTAATCAATAAAAACAATCTGGGAGAGTTTTCTGGTCAAAATTTTTTTTTTACTCTGAGTCGATTAGGGCTCAAACAATGACCAAGTGGGATTTGACCAATCACTGAGAGCCTCTATAGATTCCTCTATAAAAAAGGTCATTCTTTGGCCCATTTCTTACCCAAACAGCACATAGCAGGGACTTCACAAATGCTTATTTCCTCACTCACTCTTTTAGATAAGTTACCTAGGAACAATTCTAACTGAGGGAGTAGCAATATGTAGGAAATAGTGATATTTTGCCTGGGGGAAAAAGTATGGAGGGAATAGATGATAGCTATATTTAAGTGTTTAAAAGGCTATCATGGAGGAAGATTTGGATTTCTTCCTGATCCCAGAGGCAAAACAAAGAGAAATGGACTAAAGTTAATAAGGGATAGATTTTCACTTCATGCAAAATGTCTCCAGTATCAAAGCTTTCAAAGAGCAGAACAGGGTACCTCAGAAAATAGTTCCCCTTCTGTCCAAGGTTTCAAGTGAATGCATGTTTAGAGAAAACTGTTTTTCAATTCATTTTCAAAGAACTATACTTGGAGTCAGCAAGATTTATATCATGCCTCTAACAATTCATGAAACTGAGTTACTTCTGGATGCTTTAGGTACTTCCCTAGGACTTATCTATAGTTTGCAATTCTCATTTCTTAAAGGGCTTTACTAACCTTATTCTGAAACTATTGCTTTAGGGTTTTGGAACTTAATTCTTGTTCTAAAGAAGGATCAGTAAGTTCTAGGTACATATAATGTGTTGTGACTCCTGATTGGCTGAGAAAATGATAAAAATTGCAGTACTACCTGAGTGGTAAAGAGGTTTATTTCACTCTGTTGGAGACCCAAATAAAACCTCTTATATTGCCTAGGTGGGGAGTGGATGTTTACAAAAGATTATTATGTTTTATGTATTCTTTCTAGAAGGGCCTTAGATGACACCTAGACGAAACAACTGCTTAGGAGAAACAAGTTTTACTTGTGAACATAAGTAAAGAACAGTCATTGGTGCTAGAACATTAAATTTTTACTCAACATTTTGTGTCCTGCCCTGGAGGAAGCTGCACTTCCCCTGTTAATTGAACTGTCTTGAAGAATTTTTGGGTCTGGTGGAAGGGAATGGGTCTGCAAATAACTGTTGTCACCACTCTTTAAAACAAATTTTGAATCCAAGAATTCTGTGTACTTCTGTCTTTTCAAGTCTAACATTAAGGATAATAACCCATAACTATAACATTATTTTTTTTAATCCAGCATTACAATTTATTGCCAAGAAGTAATTTTTTAATCATAACTACTGAGATTTTATAATATTTTAACTACTATGCAGATTTTTAAAATATATATCCAGAACAATCAATTAGCCTCTGTGTGCTTGTGTGTGTGTTTGTGTGTGTGTTTGTGTGTGTGTGTGCACATGTGCACACACAGTTCTTGTGTTTTAAGGGTATTATTGAAAACATTGAATTCACAATCATATTATGGTGTCAATTTTTTGCTGTTGTGATTTAATTTAGAACTGTGATTTACTCAGTGTAATGAATTCTTAGGAAGAGATATCCTAAACAACCTCCATTGATCATATAGACAACTTAACTATTACTTTTAACATTAGAGAATTGCCTTACAACACTTGGAAGTTGCTTTCCATGATCACACAGTTACTGTGTATCAGAAGCAAGGCTCACTATCTTATATATGTCAATTTCAAGATACTATAAGATTAGGCACTCGGAATGTTTTGCTTTTTAAAGGATATATGTAAGTTAAAATCAGATTTGTTCTTTATGGGAAATTTTTATACTCAGAAAAGGTAGGTAAAAGCAAATCACTTTTGTTATATTAATAAAAATTTTGTTCATGGTAAATAATTCTCTCCAGAGGAGAGAAATCTGTTTTTTAATGAGGACAAGATTTACTGTACTATATGTTGATTAAATGGATGGGAAAATTTATCTAATGAGAGGAAAGAGGCCAAAGGTTCGAACTGAGGCAGTTTATAATGAAGATTAAAAGAATGGAAGATTATTGATTACTAATATCCTGAACATCCCTTATAAATATTAATCATTAAAATTAATGATTAATTTTAATTAGAACAAATTAGATCAAATAAAGTATATATTAATAAATAGGATATAAAGTTTAAAATTCTAAAGTTACAGAAAGGGAAGAGGAAATCAGTTGATGAATACCTAAAATTTATTACTAGCAATTTAGCAAGAAACTAGTTTGCATTAATGAGAAATAAAGAGGACCTTTTTTAGAATAAAGAGTAATCATCTTTGAATTACAACAGGATGAGTGAACCAGTTTCTTTGAAGTTGAACTTTCTATTTTTAGCCTGTAGGTAGGTTGGAAAGTACAGAAAGGTGGAGGAATCCAAATCAGCCCTCAATAGAGAAGTCTCAGCAATAACAAATTGTGGTGTATACACAAATTTCACCTTTTTTGATTCTAGAATGGGAGAAATCATAGGAGGGCTTAATAAAATAGTTTTGTCTAACATTGCTGTCCCAGTGACATGAGAAATCATCAATGCAGTCAGTTAAATGAATTCAAAATATATTTATATGAAGATATATAGGATTATTGGAGAACATTGAGGTTAACAATGTGGAATTTTGCAATACTGAGTAACAATTTTCTAAATCTATCTTTTCCTACTATTCAGTCTGGATCTCTAAAGTACCGTCTGAAGAGTCTGACTAGGAAAGAATGATTGTCAAAAATTGCTAAATAAAAATGGTACATATATGCATATATGTATATATGTATATCTATATGACATAATTTGGGAAATATGAATTGTTTATTTACCTTATTTTATGAGGAAACTTTATAGTATATTGATACAAAAGCAAAAATATTTTTGAGTAAAGTGATATTAAATATTTGCTAATTAAATGGAGTGTTAATTTAGAGATAGAAAAAATGGAGATTATCTAAACCTACCTTCTTATTTTATAGATTAGATAATTGAGATTCAGAATCATACAAGTAGTAATTAAACAGAATTTTACCAAGGTCTTCTCACTCCAAAGTCAGTACTTTTCCCTGTATATCACCTCTGCCATTAGCATGGGAAATGTAGCTATCACAAGTAAATAAAATTGGGACTTGCCTTCAAGGAGACTGAAATAGATTTAGGGAGAAAATACATGTACAGAAATAACTATTTCGATAAGGAAGAATTTCATGAGACAGCCAAAAACAAAGTATAGTAATTGCATGCATATCAAGGAGGTTAAGGGCACAGTGTTCCTGTGACCTGGAAAATCCATGTAAAAATTTTTAACACTCCCTTCATACCAGAAATGTGATATTAGGATAGTCTGAAGGTCTCTCTTTTTTTTCTTTTTCTCTTATTCTGAATATATAGTATCTTATTTTAAAATTTGGATTGATAAACATTGATAAACATTGGTAAACATTTTCTGTGTCTTCTGTTAGAATTTGTGTGTCACTACAAGAATGATTCTGGTTTGAATTTAATAAATTAGTTGGTTCTTTGCTATCAAAAAGGACTAAAATGGCATGACTGTTACAGATAAGTTATAGTGTGTAGCTCATAAGATTAACAAAATCTCAAAATGCTGGAGTGTTTACTCTAAACCGTGCATTTCATATTTCCTTTGTACTTCATTTTTTGCCTGGTATATAGAGCACAGCACACTCTATGCTGAGGGTATGCCATAATGGCTAGTCCTCTGCCAGTGTCTCCCATGCTGCACAATCAATTCCAAAGTTCTTAAGAGAGACCTTCAGACTATCCTAATATCACTTTTACAGACTTCCCTGTGAGCACTTGTCCTGTGTGTGTTCTCCATAAAATAGTGGTCAATCCATTGTAGTTTTATTCTCTAGTAGAATTTGGATGCTTGGCAGTCTAGTTTGAGAAAGGACCCTAGTGTTTAGTATCTGATTCTGCCAGGTGATCTACAGAATCTTCCTAAGACTAGGCACTGAGGGTGGTGGCATGACATTTTCCTGCAAATGGAAATCACATTGTCATGCTCTTATCATTCATTCCTTTTAGTAGGCTTAGAAGTTTTTGACATACAAAATCTACCCCAGCTTCATGGGGTTCCTCTTCACTGTATTGAATTTGAATTTCAGTAAACTATCCTTCATTTGCCAGCCTTGTTTCACTCAGGGCAGCTTTTGAATGTGATACTTACTAAATTCTCTTACAACAAGAGTTTTTTTTTTCTTTCAGGTTTATTTCATTGTGTTGTCTATGAGTATGCACATACTCTGTGCACCTTTGGTGAGTGGAATCTTCTGCCTACTGCAGTAATCAGACCAGGGTTGGGTATGCAGACAGTTTTTAGGGCACTTTTTCTAGTCCTCCTTCCTTACACCAGGAGCTGAGCATTGTGATTCTTAAAAGGCTACTGAGACACCCAGGGGACTGTCAAATCCCATTGCTACTTCAGTGAAAAGATGACGCTATGACATGGGCTGCTTATGTACAGGATTGTGGTCATTGCTCCCGCTGTATCAGCACTTGCTGATTTGTCAATTGCCTGTTGCCACAGAACTTTGAGATAAGAATGGTAAAATAGTATGAGTGATGTCTTTTGATTCATGTATAAACTAATTTAAGTGAGGCAGAGTTGTGTGAAGTTGTTAACCTTACTCTTTCTTCCAAAGTCATCATCTTAACAGTCAAGATAACTGGTGATGGTTCTCGATGCACTGGATGACCTTGGTATCTTCAATGACTAACCAAGCTCTAAGAACTCTACAGCACTTACTTTAGCTGCCTTCATGGCCATGGAATTGTTCTCATCAGTCCATTCATAGAGCCACAGGGTGAGAATGGGTGGCTCATGTGGATATCAAAGGTGAAAAGTAGCCCTAAAAAGGGCAACTTGACAGCCCTCATACCAGATTTGCTAGTGTTAGAGGGGGGTGGAAGTTTTGGAAATCTTTAAAGAAAGGATAGAACTTGTGATGTTGGAGATGTTATAAAAAAATTACTGCCTTACTTTCAGCGTCAGTCTAGAGAAAATTTTATGTTTTAGAGCTATGTTCTATTGAACATTTATCAATTGCTTAGATGAAGATAGAGAATGTTTATGACATTTTTATATCACATTAATGGCAAAAAATAAGAAGTTGGGTGTTGAAATTAGGACCATTTTGTAAGATGAAATATCATGAATCAAATTAAATGAAATTGAAGAATGAATTCAATTTCCCATATGAATTTAAAAAATCAATTCCAAGTCAATTCCATAGATAACCATATAATATAATAACTTTTAAGATGCTTAAAGTTTTTGATAATGTTTTCCTAACTATTCTCTACTACAGACTAAACATCTGATATCTTTTTAATTGCTGCTCATATGGCATCACCTTGTGGCACTTTATCATCTAGTTTCTCTTCCTCTGGTCATCCTTTAACTTTATATCCTAAACTGATCAAAGTAATGGGGAGTTTACCAACTCTTTTGTGCTCTACATTAGCAGTATCAAATTCAAACAAAAAATGTTTAAAAAATCAGTCACACATTGACTTAGAAAAATCTAACTATATTTTATTGTATTTTTATTTATTTTGTCAATAATTCCCTAATGGCTTTTTAATCTGGTTCAGATTGCAATGGAGAATTTCATGGGCTTCGTGCAGCCACTAAGTTGTGTTTGATATCTCTATATTATGCTTACATTGGTTAACTAAGGTGATTTATTGTGTCATGCTGCTGAATGTTTTGGGTTTTCACTTCTATATTTTGGGCTGAAAGCCCACTAAAATCTCTAACTTTTTAAATAGGGGCTTTATTTAACTTTATCTCCTCTTAACTTGTCCATATAAAGTACATATTTTGATAGCAAAATATGATTCTACATTTGCATGGGACTTGAGAGTCTCCTTGTATTCTCAACTGGTCACATACTGGGTTATATATACTGCAATGAGCTCCAGAGGCTATATATTAGCAAGGGTAGTGGCAAGCTGGAAAATCATCATCCTGGTTATCTTCCTCTGGTCATATTTTAATATAATATCCTAAACTGAGCCCAAGATGTATTTATGTATTGTCACATAGAAGAGGATGATCAGAATTGTAGAATATCAAAATGTAATCTTGTTTAAGGGGAGATCGAAGAAGCATACATGTTTAGTTTTGAAAACAATCTATGGGAAGGTCTGTAGAGGATAGCTGTCTTAAGGTAAATGAAGGGTTACCATGTAGATAAAGAACTAGGCTAGTTTTCTAGCATTCTAGAAGTCAGAAGAGAAATTGTTGTAGGTTGTGGGAATGTGGGTTGTTCGGGAGTTAAAGTTGTTTTGTTTATTTTAAAGTGTGATTTCATGGTGAGAGGTATAGTTAGGCTTAAGGCAGAACAACTTCATTTCAAATCCTGGCACGTACATTAGCTGAGTGAATCTTACTAAATCACATCACTTAACATCTCTGTGCTTTTATTTCTTCACAGGCAAAATAAAGGGGATGGACTCAGGTCTCATCCAAGACCAAATCTATAATCCTGTAAATAAACACAGGTCCAAAAGTCAATAGAGGACAGGAATGGGAAAAGAAACAGTCAGTAGATTTGTCAAAAAGCTCAAGCACTTACCTCTAAATATGTTTTTTTATATAAACATGAAATTCTAAAGTTCACTTTAAAAAAATTTAAAATTTCCAAAAAAGAATAATTTATTATCTATAAAGAATAAGGACCACAATCAGAACACTGATTCCAATTAGCATCTACTTACCCTTGAATCCACAAGGTTATGAGGTACTGAAGATTACTGACCTAGGAATAATACTGGATAATAATGGATACAATCATGAAATTTATACAGGGCAAGATGTTTCCAGATTAGCTCCAAAAAATGAAATACTTTATTAAAATAAAAATGTTCTTAAACCAAGGGTAATGTAAAAGAGTAAAATATTCTTTCCCCTTTGTATTTCTCTCTTCTTAATTTGGAGTATTTCTGAAAGTATAGTCCCATTGGAGTCTTTTGGCTCTAAGCCACAATATATGATGGATTACTCATTTGAATCAGAGGGTTAATGAAGTAGTCAAAAAGTAGCTATAAAACAAGAAGCATGTAGTGAATGTAGGGAGTACCATTTCAAAATGAATTCTTATTAAGAATTAATTAAATTTTGGGTAAGGAAACCTTAAATGTTGAGAAGATGCTAAGAATCAGATTTATTTAGACATATTTTGGAGAAGGGACTCTAAATATAAAATTTTAGATCCACAATAGAAAGAAATCTCAGATTCTGCCTTTCAAGTCAGTTCTATCTGTCATCACTTGAGAAAACAATACTTGTGAAGAAGGAGCAAGTTATTCCTCAAAACTTCTACACAGGGTAGGCAAGTGAGCAAAGTACTCTGGGGTAGAAATAAAAGGCAACTCAGTCTTACTACCACAATCCTGACTACTATCTTCCCTCAGACTCTGATGTCGATTACCCAGGATCCTTACCCCAAAAGCATCAGTGTTTACAGTACAATGCCCTCAAACACCATTCTGTTAAGCAAACCCTATGGAAATGGAACCTAGCAACTATTTTTGCAGGTGTTACAGCCATAGCTACTAAAATCCTAGAGAAGAAAGTTCTTGCCACCAAAGTCCTTGGTATTATCAGATCTTTCAGCCTCAGAAACTGTTATGATGCTATTAGTGGAAATAATGTTAATGAAGAATATTATTATCTGCTTTAACCCTGCACCCTAAGCAGAATTACTAATATGTTTTAGATTTTTTTTATAAAGAAGGTTGAGTGTGATGGTAAAGAAAATATATTTAGATACTTTAGAATACTACATTCTGTGTAAAATTTTGCTCAATGGAACAATATAGTATCAGTTAATTTCTCCGAGAACCTGAAATCTTTGTAGTATGCACATTTATATTTGTTTTCAAAAGATCTTGTACAATACAAAACAAATGTGATGATTATAGTTTATAGAGTAACCCCCAAAATATACTAGTGTTTATTTCATCACGCTTTATGAAATATGCTAACAAGGCAGCATTTTTGTCCTGAGAGCAGAAAATTAGTGGCATACTTTGTAGCCAGTTATAAAAAAATATAATTCTTAAATATATATTTTGCAAAATGTAAGAGGAAATAAAAGTATGATATACCCCTTTAGAGAACTGAACAGGTTACATTTGCTAAATGCTATAGATTCAATGCAAGTCATTGAATTCAAAGGGGCTCCTGTGGGGGATTTAATTAACAATATTTTGTGGTACCAATTAAAGTGAGATTCTTAACCTTTCAAATGTACTGACCTGCCTTTGCAGTGAAGAAAAATTATACCACTAGCATACCAAGTAATTAAATTTACATTAATGGTAGCACGCACTGTGAACAATGTTCTTCTTGTTGGGATTAATACTCCAAAAGGTCAGTGGGCCCAATGAACTTTCCATCATTAAACAAAATAAGCTATTCCTTGACATGAGTTTAAAGGACCTATGGGGTGACTTGCTCAGATAACATCAGTTTCCAAATATTGCCCTCAGGATTTTACACTGCTATCTTTCCTCAAGTGAGAACAAGGGAAGTGAACCCTTGTTCCAACCCTATTTATAAAACTGGCCCATTTACAATCCCTGCTTAACACTGGTGACAAGGCAAGGTCCAAGAGTGACAGTGATTCATGCTCAGACTGATCTTTAAGGTCCCTTTCACCTTTAAACCCTATGATCTTAAGATGACTTTGTGCAAAATAACATAATTTACATGCAGTCTCTGGTTAAAATTATCATTTGTTTGTCCAGGTACATATTTGGGGAGCAAAATGGTAAGAAATTCTCAATACAATGTTTTTGTATATGCCTATTTCTATCATTAACACAGTCATTAAAGCATTACACATAGTCAGTTTGACCAATTTGATTGAACTGATATCATGTCAAATATATTAATTTTATGAAACAGATACTGTTTTGTCAGTATATTCAAAATATAAATTCAATAATTCATATAGATACATGTCCTTAATAGAGGATAACTAACAGTCCTGTGATTTTATTGGTATGGAGAACTTCCTGAATGAAGAAATTCCTAGTACTAATTCAGGTCATTACTTTCTCTGCAAATTCTTGAGAGTTTCCTAGGGTATTGAAAAATTAATAAGACTTGTCCAGTCATATGACCAGAATATGTCAGAGATGAGACTTGATACTGCTCTTTCTGGCACTGTGATCAGTTCTCAATCCACTGGATAGCCCCTGCCTTCAAGGAGTTTAGAATCTCATGCAGGAGACAACATGCAAACAAATATATTTAAAGAAAACTACATACAGGATAAATAGGTATCAATTAACAGAGGGATAGCACTAGAATTAAGAGGGGTTGGGAAGCCTTCCTGTACAGGAGGGTGGGAAATCTTTTTTCTGCTAAGAGACAAAACTTAAAAATTAGTCTGCTATATTTGGCCAAAGATTTAATTAATTCAACCCTAAAAAGTTACTAGTTTTATTGAATTTCGAGTTTTGCCCATGGCTGCCTTGCAATGCCAGGGCAAAAGATTCCCACATAAGATTTGTCCTTTCTTCTCAAAGAAGACCATGACATCAGGGAGGTGATGCCATGACAAGCAAATGAATTGGATTAGAGTGGGGGGGGGGGACTGTGCAAAGGCACCAGTCTCACTTTCTCCTCCAGAGCCATCTGGATCAAGGGGCCAGAGATGGATCAGGAGGACCAGAAATGGACCTGGATTTGTGATAATCAGGGTAAAGTGACATTCCTAAGATCACACAGCAAGTTAAGTGTCCAGCGTTTGGAGCTAAACTTGAACTCCGGTCCCACTGACCCTTGGCCTGGTGCTCTATCCATTCCCCTACCTAATTGCCCCTTGAAGGAAGTATAGTAAATGAACTTTTGAAAGAATTTCAAAAGACAGAAGAAAGATATTTTTTATGTTTGTCTGATGATAATAATAGAACTTAAAAATCCATATATGGTTTTCAAGGGGGGGGAACAGTTTTAAAACGTATTATTGCTAATTTCTGCATAGTTTATCTATACCTCAGATTTTCAAATTCATGGGAATAATTTTCACAAGTGCATTGGAACAATAGAAATTTCAGTTTATAATACAATTTTAGGCTAAGAATCTCCCTGATTTTTTCATATTACATCATGACTGATTGGAACTAGTTGCTATAAATAATTCCCAAAAATATATACATATAAATTTATCAAAATTTAATTCATTTCAAATAGTTATCACCATTAGATCCAAACAATGTTTTTGGTTTTGTTTTGGAACCAATTTGATGTTTGTCAAGGACCCTTAGAATTTTAAAAGACACAAAAACAGGCACTGAGTCAGAGACAAATAATTACTGAATAAAACTAATCAAATTTTTTGGACAATGTAGACTGAAAAAAAGATTTCTAAAATATTGTGTGGTTATCCAGCATTCCAAATCAAAAGAAGTATCATGAGCTGAGTAACTGAAATATCCTTGAGTTTCAGAGAATTGAAGGTTTAGTGCCTGATCTACATTATAGCTTCTCTGTCTTATCTGTTAAGTGGGGATAATTAAAATTCTCTCCAGATTTTTGTAGGTAAGTGAAATTATTTTATGAGAAGGTGGTCAATATTCTTAAAGCACTCATTCAACACATATTTTTAAGTACCTGCTATAATTATAGAAAGCAAACCTAGGTACCAGAAAAGAAACAAAGTTTATGAATTCAATTTTTAACAAGCATTTCTTCATCATTAACTATATTCCAAGTTCTGTGCCTGGATATGAAAATAGAAAGAAAAAAATGGAATAATACTTGTTCTTTCCTAGGAATCAAGATTGTGGAATAAGCAACAAATTGCCATAATTCTCCCATATTCACTTCCAAACACCCATAAAATAGCACCCTAAAACATATCCTAGAACAATAGAACCAGCTAGAAAAATAATCTTTTAGCCCAAAAAACTTGGAAGATTAGCAGGAAAGATCTGTTGCACTTGGGTAAAAGGGAAGAACAGAAGACAAGAAGTATCCCAGCAAATTCACCTCAGCAAACCAGAAAAATAAACTGAGCCCCAGGACAGTGGATAAGACAAAGGCTAAGAACAGGTCCCCATCAAGCATAGTGAGGGGAAGGGGCAGATGCCAGCTCCTAGGATAGCCCTGGGCAAACAGTAGGCACCAATCCTGCTGGTACCTAGGCAACCATTATGTGCTTTAACATAACCCTGGGAAAGCAGTAGGCACTGAACAGAGACCTAACAAGTGAAATTAAGGATTTCACTTCTCTTCAAGGGGAAAAACTCATTCAATGAAATAGAAACATTTCAAGCTTTCATAAAAAGAACAGATGGAATAAAAAATATCTGCTCTTCATCATCAATACCCAAGAGAAGGCAAAAATGAGAAAAAGAGAAAAGAAAACACAATAGAATTAAATTGTTTATCCTTATGTAGGAATATGATAATTTAACTGTTAAAAATTGTTTAGACAGAGGGTAGGGTTGTAAGGTGAGTTTGAAGGAATGACAACAAATAAAGGATGAGAAAGAAAAGCATACTGGGTACAGAAGGAAAGAAGAGGTAGGATTTCACATGAATTTGTGCAATAGAATTATTATAATAAAGGGGAAAATGAGAGGGTGGGCAATGGACATCATTTGCACCTTATTCTCTTTAGTATTGGCTCAAAGAGGAAATAATATAAACAATCAATTGACCAGAAATCTATCTTACCAGACAGGAGAGTAGGAACAGAGGAGATTCAGTAAATGGAAGAAGGGGTAAGACTGTCAGTAGGAAGAACAGTAGATAGAAGCTAAACACTGGTGAGGAGGGAAAAGGTTAAAGGAGAGTGAAAGGGAAAAAAGAATGGAGGGAAATACTATGA
The DNA here is from genome assembly GCF_037893015.1 of Macrotis lagotis. NCBI lineage: Eukaryota > Metazoa > Chordata > Mammalia > Peramelemorphia > Peramelidae > Macrotis > Macrotis lagotis. Next base: position 112,338,266 of record NC_133666.1, on the reverse strand, counting down.
ATGTAAATGAATGTAAGTGGAATAAATTTGCCAATAAAAGGGAAGCAGACAGCAGAGTGAATTAAAACTCAAAATTCTACATTGTGTTATTTATAAGAAACACACTTGAGGAAGAGAGATCCAAAGAGTAAAGGTAAGGGGTTAAAGCAGAGTCTATTATGCTTCAGCAGAAGTAAAAAAAAAAATATCAGGGATAACTATATCTTAGACAAAATAAATAAAATTTAAAAGATTAATAATTAAAAAAATTATATTTTTATATTATCTGAAGTTATTTTTAAATGGCATTTCTCTTTCTGGTGAATTTCATTGGTAACATAGAAATGATGTTATATGGAGCTTTATTTCATATCCTGCAACTTTGATAAAACTGTTGTTTCAGCTAGTTTTTTTTAGATTTTTTTTCAAGGCAATGGAGTTAAGTGGCTTGCGCAAGGCCACACGGCTAGGTAATTATTAAGTGTCTGAGGCCAGATTTGAACCCAGGTACTCCTGACTCCAAGGCTGGTGCTCTATTCACTGCACCACCTAGTCACCCCTTCAGCTAGTTTTAAAAAATATTCTCTAAGGTTTCTATGTCATCTTCATGATGTCATCTGCAAAGAGTGACAATTTTGTTTTATCATTTACCATTTGGCTCATATTCTGTTTTCAAGGTGTTGTTTTCTTTAGTATTTTTGTGCTTCTTTTGGTAATTGTTCATTTTTTTTCATAATTTTCTATCTTTGCTTTCATTTCCTAATTTTTTTCCTCTACCATTCATTGCTTTTTTGAAAATAAGTTTTAACTCTTAGGAATTCTTGTTGGGCTTGTATCCAAATCTCATTTTTTTCTTGAAACTTTGAATCTTTTTCTGAGTTTCTGTCTTGCTTTTTCTTGTCACTGTTTTGGTCATGTTCTTTTTTTTTTTAATTATCATTGTTAACTCATTTTTTCTATTCTATTACTTTATTTGGAACTTTGTGTTGGTATTGGGCTCTGTTCCTGGTTGGAAGAGAGGAGGTTGTCTCAAGCTTTAGGCTTTTTCACATTAATATTTTCAGAGTTAGTGGAAGTTCGAAAGTTTTCATTGCTTTCAAGATAATGTGGTCACTACTCTCTTGGTTTATAGTCTGCTTCTTACCCAGAATGTGTAAAATTGCTTCAAATGGCAATCGATACTTTTCCTCAAGGGCCATCCTTCTTTAGACTGGAAACAACATTGTTCTTCAAGATCCCTGATCCCTTGGAACTAGAAGTGGTAATGCAACTCAAGGATGCCACTTGACCTAAAGTACTCCTCTCTTCCCTTTAATTTGAACTCAGAAATGGGTACAGGCAATAAAGTTGCCAACCAACATCTCGCCCTACATCCTAGCAATAGAGTACTCTTTAATTTCTTTTGGGACCAGTTGCCAGATCCTCTTACTATCTTGGGGAGTCCCCAAAGCTACCACTTCATTTGTCACCTCTACTATACACAGACTTTTTTATACAGAATTAAAGGATTGGGACTGAACTGTGATTGGTTTCCTGTGAGAGATTCAGTGACTTGCCAAAGACCACACAGTCAGTATGTTAAAGGTTAGACTTAAACTCAAATCTACTAGATTTAAAGCTCACTCTCCATTCACTTTGTCACTTTATCTATATTCCTCTCTTCACAGTGTATACTGAAATAATCTTTTCTTGCTAGCAGCACTGCCATTGTAGTTATTGCTTGTTATAACAAAATAGTGCAAAATAATGCAATCACATACAATGAAACCCTCAGTTGGTGTTGAGATATGCTTCTCTAAATGTGTTTCCAAACTGCTATACTAATACAGTTCTTTTGTGATATATACATATATATATATATAAACATATATGTATATATCATCTTATTCCCATCAATTTCTATATGGCATATAAGCAGATAATACAGTTTCTAATCCCCTGCTTTATTTTTTGCCTAATTGTCTCTGTGAGGAGCTGACATTAGCTTCATGAATTCCATGAATTTACTTATGTCTCAAATATCTTTTTCTATGTCTTAGAACATTTTTATGTGCATTAGACCCTACGTAGATCTTTATTAAAAGTTCTTTGATTTGAAGGGAGTTTAAGTAAACTAAATCAAATTGAATTATTTTCATTATTTGGATAATAAAATCACTAGAAGCTAGGTGTTTTAAAGGACAGATCACTGGCTTTGGAATCAGGAAGGCCTGAATTCAAATGTGATCTCAATCACTGTGGTCATCCTGAACACATCCCTGAGCTTGTCACTTAATACTATTTGCTTCAGTTTCCTCATCTATAAAATGAACTGGAAAAGAAAATGTTAAATCATTCCAGTATCTTCACCGAGAAAACCCTTAAAGGAGTTACAGAGTCAGATATGACTAAAATGACTTCATAATAATAACAGAAGGATTACTTTCTAATAAGTTGGAATATGAATAAAACAGTAAAAAAACTTGTAATGATTTGGTCTGACATCTTGCCATTGTTCTGACTTATAGATTATGTTATACCTATTATATTTTTATATACGTGCTTTATGTAATATGGATAATATATCACGTTTTATCCACACCAAGAATAATATATTTATTGTACAAAATAATTTTAACATCAAAAAGAACTACTATTCTTTTCCCCCTCAATAGCATTGTTCATTTCAATATAATTGCTCAGTACCTTCAGTAGCTATTTATAACCAATGGGATAACATCAAGCAGATGCATTTGCAACAGCTGTCTATGTGTTATAGCTGTTCTTTTCTTAAAAGATATTATAAATTATTTGTAAAATATTTCTGCATTGTATTAATATAGGCTGTTTATGGCATGCCTCTAAATATATTTATTTTTTAATGCAGTTCTGTAAAAAAAATGTTCATGATTGTCAAAAACCAGTCGATGATTTCTAAAAGAATTTTTCCTTATTAAATGTTTCCTGATGATTTTTTTTAAAAAAAAAGGTTATCACACAAAAATAGACAGGTACAATATTGAATCTGGTCTCCTTCTTCAGTTGAATTGTGGGTCTACTCACTCTTTTAGAGGCAACTAGTGGTGTAGCAGATAGAAGTTCTATTCTGAGTTCAAATCAAGTCTCAGATACTTTCTGGCTCTGTGACCTGAGTTTAACCTCCTGCCCTGCAATGTTCTCACCTGTCAAAAAGGGATAATAACAGCTGCCTCTTCTCAGGAATGTTATAAAGATCAAATAAGGTTAAAATTTGCAAAGTACCTGAAAGACAATATACATTTTTCTTTCATTTTTTATTCTTCCTTCTTTCTTATGAGAGTGGGTAAAATATTTTATTTAGTAGTGTGTGACCATGAAAAAAAATCAGCTAGGTAGATGGGAGAATAAACAGCAATAAATCTCAAATTTTATCTTGAAGCAGAGAGATTACAATAATTATTTGGCCCTGGAATTTAAAGCCTACTAGTCCTTCTTGATGGCCTCCCTCTTGATTTGAACTCAGAATAAAACATCTATCCACTACACCATTAGTTGCCTCTAAAAAATTGCGATTGTTTAGTTTGTTTGAACTTCATAGAATGCCATCATGATCTTGATTCTGAATTTGAATCCCAAGTTAATTGTCTTCCCATATCATCAATGGAAATGGTGATCTTCAATTCCATATAGAAACAATAAGACCATCCCACTTCTTCCTACTAAAAGGTAAAAGAGTAGAGGACCCAGGTGCTCCTTGGCTTTTCTACTTTGGGTTAAATAAGATTGCAAAGTTTATATTATCTCTACACCATACCAACTTGAGGTATAACCTTAAAAACATTCAATCTATAAGTGTATATTAAACTCCAATGCTTTGGAAGAAAGTGAGGAATAAAAAGATGTATTAAAAAAATCTAACTATTCCCGGACCTCAAAGAGTGTATGTTCTATTCAGGAAACAACACATGCCTATATGAGTAGATTTACAATATAAAATAAATACTCAGAATTTTTTTTTGGATGCAGGCAGAAAAGACCTCAAAAAGAGTTGGGATTGGAATGGTTCATGATTGAAACTATGAGTATATATTAAACTACAAGTTTTCCAAGACTATAAATTGTTAAGACTCCACATTATTTTTATATAACATTTCTATGATACAATGAAGGATTTTAAGAACACATTTTTAAACTCCATTAAAATCTAACATGTGGGGGCAGCTAGGTGGCACAGTGTATAAAGCACTCATCCTGGAGTCAGGAGGACCTGAGCTCAAATCTGACCTCAGACACTTAATAACCGCCTAGTTGTTTGTCCTTGGGCAAGTCACTTAATCCCATTGTCTTAAATAAATAAAAAAATCTAATATGTGTGCTTTAGTTCTTTGTAATAAAGATGATATTAAGCATGAGTAAAAGGGGAAAATTAATGTGTCAAGCATTGTGTTAATCACTTATAATTCATATACAAAAGTGAAATAATATCTTCTCTCAGGGAGCTCACTTTCTAATTGGAGGATAATAGTACACTTCAGAGCAAAGTGATGAGCCAGGGGTCCTTAGAGCACAATGCCAGGGTGCCTTAGGGTCTGAAGGGTAGAGTGGCAGAAAAAATGGTAAGCACTGGTGATCCTACATGTCCTAGAAGATTGTAGTTGGTAACTCCCTGCTCATTGAGGTAATACTCCTAGCAGCTGAAGGACAAAAAGAGACCCCTCTCTTAGCCTATAGCCATGGAAATAGTGGGAGTGGACCCAAGTGTCTTTGTAGAATCAGGTACCTGCTCTACTACTAGGGGTTGATGGAGAAGAAAGAGAGAAAGGGAAAACATCATATGCATGAAGGTTAAGGGAAAGGGAGATACCAGGGAAACTTGAGGAATCTGGAGCATCCGTAAGATGGAAGTCAGAAAAAGGTAGAGGGAAATGACTGAGATTATAATTGAGATTCAGTTAATATATGCTTCTGAAACCCTTGAATCAAAGATGGAAGTAGGGGAGAGAGGTGGAAAGCAATTGCAGTCTGAGTAGTCCTATATATTCTTTGAGTCATGAGATTTTTTATAATTTATAATTTTTATAATTCCTTAGGTTATAATTATAAAGTCCATGTGAAAATGCCCTAAATGATAATTCTTGGCCATCTGTTACTTGATTGTGATCTCTTTGACAAACAGAACTATTTTTTTAAATCACTGAGTATCTTCACACCTACAAGTCACAGTATCCTGAACAAAGCCAATAGTTGATAAATACTCATGAAACTTAATCAAATTGAGCTAAATTGAAATCTTTTTGTCTAAAATATGATTTTTCACCTTTAACTTTCAATTACTTACTGGTCACCTCAGGGATCTCAATTGTAGAATACTAGTAGAGTTGTTAGAAAACCAGTGTCAGGTCAGAAAATATTGATTCGTGTTCTGCCACCTGCCACTTAACTCTGGGAGAATCAAGTAACCTCTAAGTCCCAGAAAATGGGACCAACCTATAACATTGGAAAAAGTTTTCAATACCAATGAAATGATAGGTCTAGTGCTTTTAAATGCTGACTATTTCAGAAATAGGATACTTCTTTTTGTAAAAAAAAATAGCAACCAAAAAAAAAGCCCCTCAAATGTTAGACTAAGAGCCAGAGGATTGCAGTTGCATTTCCTAATCAAAGACTCTTCACCTGGGTATAATGCAGAAAGAATTACTTGTCACACATAATAGTTTTTCTGTTGTTTTTGTTTTCCTATTACTCTTTCATGCTCAGATTATGAGTGTCATCCCTGCTGTCATTCTGTATGTCAAAGTACAGAAATGCATGGATAATTGGATCCTAACAGCATTTGAGAAATTGTTTTCTGAGGTCCTCATTCTCCCAGAGATGGGAAATATGATGACAATGATTGAGACTTCTAACAATGCCAAATCTTAGCAAATGTGAACCTTTACTAATAGAAGGTACTGAATACCATGAATAATCAAACATGTTAATGAACAAGCAGTTATATGGCTATATCCACTGGAGTTGGAACACATGATTAAACTGAGCTAAATCTTATGTATTTATTCAGTCTGAATAATAATGTTCCTTGTTATGATCAAATTAATGGGCAGACTTGTATTTATATTATGATGACACTGATGATGATTCCAGGTGTTGAGTTGCATGGGGTAATTATTTTTGCTTTCAATTTCTTTTGAAATTTATGCAAATTGTTTGACTCAATATCTACTTACGGAATGGCATAGAAAAATCTTAAACATTCAATATGTGTGAAGCACTTGGCTAAGTACTATGAAAACAAATACAAAATTATGATGGTTCTTGCTTTCAAGAAGCTCACATTCTAATGGAAGGAGACAAAAATGTGGGGTTTGTTCAATTAGTGGCAGACAGAAAAAAACAGACAATGCTTGGTAAGGGGAAGTAGTAGGTCATAAGGCAAGGCCCAGGGATCTTAACGCTTAATAGCAGGATATGTGGTCCCTTACTGAGAGGATTCTGAGACCAAGGGATAAATTGGAGTAGGGTTTTGAGATTCCTCTAGCAGAGGTGGGAATGTGGGTATCAGCACTTAGCTGCTCCTACTCCAATGGGAGTAATGCTGTGCCTGGTAGGAACTGGGCAAGGGGTAATAAGGGTTTGTTGAGGAAAGAAAAATTCCATGACTCCCTTTTGCAATAGATGGTGTTAATCTATTTTTGAGAACACTGTTGGTAGGTTGGAACAGAAGAGGGTAAAGTTCCTGTCTATCGTAGTGAGAGCAAACAAGATAGATCTCAATAGGAGAGTTGTTGGTAATTCAAAGAATTTAGTAATCATCATTACTGATATGTAGTATTTTAAGGCTAACATAATACTTTATTCACTTTGTGATTTGACACTTATAGTAATTCTATAATTTGAGTGTATTATTTCACAAATAAGGAAACTGAGACTTAGAAAATTTAGTGAACACCTCAGTGTCACAAAAATTTTCAGAAACAGAATTAGAAACCAGCCATTTTTGCCTCTAAATCCAGTGCTCTTTACAATATTATAAACTACCTCTTTATAGCTAGAATTCTATTTAACTCTATACACTTCAGGTGCTGAACTTGGAAATTAATAAATGATAAGTTCATGGGTCTCATTCATGGTAGCTATAGATCTGGAAAGGAACTTCTTGTTAATTTTTTTTTTCATGTCTGACTATTCATTACCCTATTTGGGATTTTCTTTTCAGAGATTCTTTCCATTTTCTTCTGCAGTTTATTTTTCAGCTAAGAAGTATCTGAGGTCAGATTTGAACTCAGAAAGCTCAGTTTTTCTTACTCCAGGCCTGGTACTTTATCTATTGGATCATCTAGTTGTCACAAAAAGAACTTAATATTTATCAAGTCTAGTCTTGATCTCATTTTACACATTTTATACATTAGAAAATGGAGATCCAGAGAGTTTGAATGACTGTTGGTCACACATTAAATTTCTGATACATTAATTGAATCTCAGTCTTTCTCAGATCAACAGACATTTATAAATTTCCTGCCATGTGTCAATATTTGTGCTAGACTCTGGGAATATCAGTAAAGGCATTCCTGACTGCAAATCCATGGTGCTATCCATTTAACTCTGTTCTCTTTCCCTTAGTTATTAGAGCATGTTTTAAATATTTAAAGGGTCACTATTACTAAATGATAAAAATGTCTAATTTCTAAAAGCTCAATTTCATTGCTATCTAATTTATTGTAGAACAAAGGCATAGGAACACTAAAGCTATTTAAATGTTTGAATAGATTTATTTCCTAAGCATTTATGAGTATGCATAAATGTGAGCAAATCCTTTCTTTTTAAATCCAGGAAGGTAATATTTATGCATTTTCTTTACTCTTGCTACTTACTCCATCTTAGTCTAGTTGAAAGAGCAACCAGAGACCTGGATTTTCATCCTCATTTTAACTCCATGTGTAACTTTGGGCAAATTACTTGGATTAATGTTTGCAACTTTGTAAACTAAGGGGGTTCTCCTAGATTATCTACAAATTGTCCTTCATCTCTAGCATTTAGATTTTTACCTCTTAACCTGATCATATTTGAACTCAATTCAAATTCGGCCTCAGACACTGTGTGACCTTGGGTAAATCACTTAACCCCATAGATTTGCAAAAAACAAACAAACAAAAATACATAAAGACCACCTATTCCCATTCCTGAGCTTAAAATCCCCAGTACTACATGATTTTAAATGTTGCTTCCAATTGTGCATCAAATGATGCAATAAAAATATTGCCTTTCTAGTTTTATCTTATGGTATTATTCTATGTTTCAATCCACCTCTTTTTTACATCCTCTCTTCTTGTCCTACGCTTTTCTGCTTCCATGCTTTTGCTCACACTACTCTCACACTTTGAATATATTTAAGTACCTAAAAGGATAGAATGCAGTCAGGAGTTCATATTTAGCTTTAAACACTAGCTGTGTCTAAAGACATCTGACCTTTGTGCCTCAATTTCCTTATCCACAAAATGAAGAGAATAATAGCACCTACCTCCAAGGGTTGTTGTAAGTGTAAAAGGAGGTAAAATTTGTAAAAGAGATTTGCTAGTTTGTAAAGGAGCTAACAAAGTTTACTATTCATATCATTATATAGTTTTATCCCTATATGCAAACACGTGTATGTGTGTGTGTGTGTGTGTGTGTGTGTATGTATATATAAACTTTTTTCTGAATATGTAGGTGTACTTTTAATCTACATGCCCCCAGGATTTGGCAGTGCTTTCACATAGGAAGTTTTTTTTTTTTTAAGAAGTACTAAACTAATGAAGAAAAATAATCTTAGAGGTCCTTTCAAAAAAAGATGTCATTGGACCAATACACTGTTGCCTTGGTTTCATATCCTCATATGCAGGAAAGACTGAAGTCCTTGTTTTCCCTGTGCAACAAATGGGATCATGGAGTGTCAGACATAAATGAAAAAGAATGAGCAATAACCGAAAAACCTCAACTGGGTGCTCACTATAATAAAACAGTCATCTTATTCTCCCCCAAATTGCTTCTTAATATACTTCACAGACTTTCAAAAACTTCTCTTACTTCCTCCAACCTCTGGAGTCTCCCACATTTACTGCTTTCTTAGCTGAGAATATTGCCTCTTGCTGTACTGAGGAAATTAAGGTCTTTTAACATGAGTTCTGTTTTTTCCCATTCTTTTGATTTCAAAACACTTTGATATCATCTCCTTCTCTCTTGTCCTTTCTCCATGTCTCTGACAAAGAATTGTCTTCACCTTATCAAGGACAACTCCTTTACATATGTATTTCATCCCACATATCCCTTTTTTCTTCAGTGTGCCTCTTCAATCATCTTTCTTCCCAATATTTCTGGCTGTCAGAAACCATCAACCTTAGTATTCTTGTCCACTCCTTATTTTCCTGACCCTATATAATTTCTAAATTTTCAAATATGACATTTCTCTCTTTGTAAAATTTCTTACATCCAACTACTAGCCACTCATACAGTTAAGATCTTAGTTCAGGCTCATCCTTTATTACCCTAGGACATCCAATAAAATACTTAAAGAAATTTCCTTTAAGTGCAAATCTGATCATGTAACTGCCCCTTTCAGTCAACTTAGACTAGCTTCTTATTACCTCCAGGATACAATCTGGGCTATTTTGTTTATCTTTTAAATCTCTATACAACCTGGACCTAAACTATTTTACCATTTTCACCAGACATTACAACCCATCTCACATTCTGGGATTCAGTCCAACTTTCCTCCTCTCTTTTCCTCATATGACACCTCCCACTTCTGTGTCTCACATGTCTACAATACATTCCTTCTGTTCCTCAATCCAAGTTTCTCTTTTCTATTAAGATGCTATTAAAGACCATTTTGTCCATGAAATCTTTCCTCAACTTCTAGTGTTCCCTTTCCAGAACTAATTTGTATGTAACTACTGTGTTTATATTTATATTTTAATTTGATATATCTATTGTGTACATTTATATGAGTACTTGTCTCTATAATAGAATATAAAGTTATTGTTAGTAGTGACTTTCATGGTGTACTTGTATTTCTAGAACCTAACAAAGTGCCTGGATATAGTAAATATTTTCAGATGAACTGATTTATTAATGTTTAGGATCAGTTAATTTAAGAGTGATATAGAAAGAAAAAACAGTTTACAACTCCATCTTAAAAATGGTAGATTCAAAATAGATTATTGGGTCCTGGATGGGGTGTGTATGGGTCATTATATCTACATAAATTTTTTGCTAATAATACGATTTCTGAAGAGAAGTTTGCCACTTGCAGCATTTACTTTCCACCTTTTTATGAATTGGCATAAAGATGGAAAAAAATTCTAAAATAAAGATAAGGGAGTTATAGCAAAGCAGAATGAAAGAACCTAATACCTATTGCATAGATGTTAAAATGCTTAAAAGTAAATACATGAGAAAGAAAGAAAATAAAAGTAGCAACCCAAGGTTCTTTAAAGAGAATATAGCCTCTTAGATAAGAAAAATGAAAAGATGGAAATGAATAGATGGAAAAAATTCCAATATGATAAATAAATATTATGTTTTAAAACATTAATCACCTTTCATAAAGGGAGAAAAAAACACAAATTAACTTCAACAATAGCCAAAAAACCATATAAAATTATATTATAGTAATGTTAAAGAAGTTGAAAACAGATCTATTGTTACCAAAGAAAGATCTGGTATTAGCAACAAAATAATTTGTTATTTGCAATGGGAGAGCTATCACTGGTAGAAACAGAGTAAGACAAATTGATGATGAAAATCAGTAACATGGAAAAAACAACTGAAAATACGAATTAAAATGATTAATGGGAGATAAAACTTTTGGACTCTTGGATACTCATGTATTAGAGACTTTAGTGATATGACTCCTTCATTTCAGAGAAATCCAATAACTTGGCTAAGCATATAGCCTAGCCAACTAAGCTGACAGAGTCAGAATTTGGATCATGATACTCTGATTTCAAATATAATTCCCTTTCCACTGCACCAAATTTTTATTACACTATGAAGAGCACTGATTTTGGATTCAGAGGTCCTGGGTTCAAATCCAACCTCAGATACATACTACCTATGTTGCAGTGGACCACTCAATTACCCTCTTTGGACTTGTCTTCTCTTCTATTTTAAATCTCTTTCAATTATAAAAATGAGATTAGTAAATTCCCACTTCTTGATTTCTGTAGGCACAGCTTTCTTATTTTTAAGGAAATATCAAATAGCTATACTATATATTTTAGTTTTTCCATGCTTTGAATTTTTTGAAAAGAGCAATTAAGAATAAGAGCTCAGAGACACATTGACTGGATTTTCTAATAAATTTAATTATGTAAATTCATATATTCTTCCAACTTACTTCTATTTTAATAGCAATTTTCTAAATAATTATCTATGCTTTTCAAATAGGATAATACTAATGAATTAAAAGGGAAGTAAAGATTGAGAGCTGAAGAGAATAAATATTTCTTCTACTAAACCTTCTACCAAATTCATAGTTATAGCCTTGTTTGAGTTTCAGCAAATAAACAAACAAATAAATCAAATAGTTTGTGGGTGGAGTCTGTCTAAAAGAAGCTAGAATGAAATAGTATAACAAAAAAGTATAAAGAAAACATCTCTTTCAAAATTCTTGCTTACCAATGATGATAAAGATCACAATTTCTTGATTTCTGTAAATTTGGACTATTAAAAAAATAAAATAAAGTTTTCACTCCCTAATATTTTGATGAATTGAATAACATATTTAAAAAAATCAAAATTCTTGTAATAAAACTCAGTTTAAAATCTTTAACATTAAGAGAGATTAGAACATTTAAATGTTTGATAGTTGAACCTTCAGTACTACCCTTTCTTATGGAATGAAGCACAATATATCTCATTCTTATCAGTACCAATTGTGAACATTATCAAAATTATTATTTCAGTCATTCCCCACTTGGAATTTTTTGATAGATATGATCATGGTCTTTCTTGAAATTCAAGTCAACAATTATTTATTAGGGGTAATTATGAACCAAGCTATGGCAATACAAAGTAAAGAAAACATGGTACAGCCTTGGAACAACAGGCAAAAAATGTTCAAATAAAAATCTATACAGGGTAAGTTGGAAGTAATTTTTAGAGGAAAAGCACTTCCATTAAAGGACCCCATTTTTATTGAAAGCAGGATTTTAGGGGAGACTTAAAGGAGAACAAGGAAGTCACAATGTTCTGATAAGGAGAATATTCTGCTTATAAGGGATAGCAAGTAAAAATGTACAGGAATGTCTTGTGTGAGAAACATCAAGTTTTACTTTGTCATGGAGTATTTAAAGATGTAAGGAGACTAGAAATGAAGCTAAACAAGATCAAATTTGATCTTGGAGGTAATGGAGAATCACTTGAGTTTATCAAATAAGGTTCTGACATGATGAGGTTTACACTTTAGGAAGATCATTTTGACAATTGATTAAATGATGAATTGGAAATAGGGAGAGCTAAGGCAGGAAGAATAACAAGAAGCCTATTGAAATAACTCAAACCCGAGGTGAATGAGAAACCATGCCAGGGAGAAACAGAGCAGAGATATAATGGAGGTACAATCAAAAGAACAATAGATAATTTATAGTAAGTGAAAGAAAATGAAGAGTTTAGGATGATATATAGGTCACAAATCTGGGTGGGTGTGATAGTTTTAATAGTAATAGGATAGTTAGCACTTGAGATGATTTGAATGAGATTTAAGAATTCTACAAAACATTTAGTTGGAGATATGAAAATGAAGGTCAAGACAAAGGATAGATAGATATAAGAATCATTTAAATAGATAGGATAATTGAATCCTTGGGGACTAATATGCCAATGAAAACTGAAAAAGGGGTGAAAAGAAAATGAGAACAAATCTTAAGTTTAGTCATAGTTACAAATTGGGACCTAGATAAAAATGCAGTAAGAGAGACAGAGAAGAAATGGTCAGACAGGTAGGAGAACTAGGAAAGAACAATGTTGTATAAATACTTAGAGAAAAGAGAACATTAGGAGTTGATAGGTAATATCAAAGACTTCAGAAAAGTGAAAGGTAAAAGACTGAAAAAAAGAGCATTTAGCAATTAAAAGTTGATTAAAAGCTAACCTTTGGAAGTCAAATTATAAAAAGATAAGAATAAAAAGAGAAATGGAAGTGGAAACACAGATCAGAGATAGTCTTCTCAAGCAGTTTAATTATGAAAGGAAGGGACGATTGGCAATTAATGGTATAAGTGAAGGGTTTTTTGAGAATGGGGAAAAGTTGGGCTTGCTTATAAGCATCAGAGAAATAGTCTTTAGATGGGAAGAAATGAAAAATTAGGGAGAAAGTAGTGGTGATAGAGGAGACAATTTGTTGCCTAAGAATAGATAGAATGGGGGAAGCTAGGTGGCACAGTGGATAGAGCACTGGCTCTGGAGTCAGTAGTACTTGAGTTCAAATCCAGCCTCAGACACTTAATAATTACCTAGCTGTGTGGCCTTGGGCAAGCCACTTAACCCCACTGCCTTGCAAAAACCTAAAAAATATTAAAGAATAGATAGAATGGGATGTCTTGGCAAGTAGAAGTATGCAACTTGTCAAGGAAAAGTGCTGCCTCTTTGTGTAAGACAAAAATGAAGGATGCAGTAGTGAGGGAAAATATATGGGAAATATGAGATGAAGATGAGGAAAAAGAGTGAACTCTTGGTGAATAAAGTCTTTTTCCCCTTAAAATATGACTCCCCAAGTTACTGAAGTCTCAGGTAGTTTATATAGTTCTATGTGCAAGGCACAAAACTAAGATTTAAAAGAGATAAATGAATGAATGAATGAATGAATGAATAAGGAAATTAAGCAAATAAACAGATGAATAGAGAAATAGATATTATTAGAGAAATATATATATATATATATATATATATATATATATGTATATGTATATATTTCAAAGAAAACCTCCTGTCCTCATGGAAGTATTCAGTAATTAGAGGGAAATTAGGGGCATGTACACAATCATCCTGATCTGATCACTAGGCCCAGATGCCTCTGGAGAAAAAAGTGAGACTGGTGACCTTGAATAGCCATCCCTCTAACAATTCACTTTGTTGTCATGTTATCACTTCCCTGATGTCATGGTATTCTTGAGAAAGAAGGACAAACAACAACAATATAAAAGTTATATTATACTAATGCTAAGACCATGCCTATTATTGGTATTCTGTCAGTTTAAATTCAACATTGGGAGAAAATAAGGTACTTTTAGGTCAGTGGAAAGTTAACAAAAGCAGGCTTAAATTCTTCTAAAATAATTAAACACCTGATGCCTACATTCATGCTTTCTTTCACTCTATCTGAAAAAGTATTTTGTGGGGCAATTGTGACAACTCAAATGATCTTCTGCCATTTACCATGTTAAAAAAAACAACCTCAAAATTATGTCAGTAAGTGCAAAGACTTCATCTTCTACAAAGAGGCTATATCAGAGAAGGCATAACTTTGGTTTTATCCCACATCTGCACTAATAAAATCACAAATATGTCACTTTTTTATAACTCATACTTCAGAGAGGTTAGAAAGGGTGAAAACTGGTAGAAAATGGTCCTATCATATACCACTTCCATAATGGCAAGGTTCTAATAATCTTTTAGAAGACTCCTTTAAAAGACCTATCTTTAAAATGTTATCAAGATTTTTTATTGATCACCTTATGATATACAGGTCTGTTTAGAATAAATAATAGGGGGAAATGTACACTTTGATAGCATCGTAAAGAAACAGAAAAAAATGATACTTTTCCTTCCCCTTTCAGGAGAATCGTATCTCAGAACTTAATTATTTAGTACAAACCATGGGTGACACTAAACTTTTCAATTTGCAGTGGGTATTCAAGTTCATGAAGATGACAGAGTAGGAGACCAAAGTCTAGATGTTAAAACTTTCAGCATAATCACAAATTCTTTTTTAAATTAAATAACTTTATTTATTTTTGAAGTTTTATTTTTAAAATTTTGATCTTCAGATTCTTTCATCCTTTTGCCCCTCCCCAACTGAAAAGGCAAGAAATATGATATCATTTATACTTGTGAAATTATGCAAAACATTTCCATATCAACCATGTTGCCAAAAAAGCAGAAAAATTAAGTCAAGACCTTATACTTCATTCTCTACTCAGGCTACATCCATTCTCTCTGGAAGTAGATATCCTTTTTTCATCAAAAGTTCATAGGGGCAGCTAGGTGGCGTAGTGGATAAGGCACTGGCCCTGGAGTCATGAGTACCTGGGTTCAAATCCAGTCTGAGACACTTAATAATTACCTAGCTGTATGGCATTGGGCAAGCCACTTAACCCCATTGCCTAGCAAAATTAAAAAAAAAAAACCTAAAAAAAAGTTCATAGCAATTTTACTCAGATATAAATATTGAAGTGATAGTTAATGTTCATGGTAGGTAAATCCACTATCATTTTTAAATGACAATTTACCTAGCATCTAATTATTCAATGTCATCTCTATTAAATTACTAAAAATTAATTTACTGAATTAGGAAAAATAATAATATAGTTTATGTAGAAGAACAAAAGAACTTCAAAGAAACCAGGAGAAAAAAGATATAAGGGAAGTAGATTCAGCAACATCAAACCTTAAACAATTATAAAACAAGAGAATTGTTGAAATGTAAAAAATAAAATTTCAATTATTTTAAATCAAAATTTTATTGTATAAATAAAAACTATGTTGCCAAAAAGAGAAGAAATACAGAAAATTGGGAAGGAGATGTTCATAGACATCTCTCATATAGGATATCTTTGAGTCAGAATATTATCATGTTATAGGAAATGAGTTGGGTGATTTAGAAAACATAGAAAGACTTGTACTTATGAAGAACGATGCTATTTATTTTCAGAGACTCAAATGATGATAGGAGGAAATAGTCATAATACAGTCTTACACAAATGTATATATGCATATGGTACATATGTAATTATGTGTATGTTTATAGATCTCCATTCATATATATATATATATATATATCCATGCTTAATTGTAGATTTCTTTATTTCTTTAGGGTGAGGGGAAGGGAGAAAATAAAGTAAAAAGTGTACAGGTAGGGACAGCTAGGTGGTGTAGCAGATAGAGCAGTTGTCTAGAAGTCTGAAGGACCTGAGTTCAAATCTGATCTCAGACACTTAATAATTACCTAGTTGTATGACCTTAGGAAAGTCACAACCCTTTTGCCTTGCAAAAAAAAATGTACAAGAAAGAACAAAAGGAAGCAAAGAAAAATCAAGATCTTTGAAAGTCATGTGTAGCATTTGTTGCTTGGGTTTTCTTGGAAAGAAAATTCATTGTTTTGTATTACATCCTTTCTAATGATCATGGAATAATGTGCATAGCATTTATTTTTCTTTTCTTATTTTATCTTTAAGTTTAAAAAAATTTCTTTTAGGTTTTTTTTTCTTTTGGAAGGCAATGGGGTTAATTGGCTTGCCCAAGGCCACACAGCTAGGTAATTATTAAGTGTCTGAGGATGGATTTGAACTCAGGTACTCCTGACTCCAGGGTTGGTGCTCTATCCACTGTGCCGCCTAGCAGCCCCTTAAGTTTAAAATTTTAAAATATACCAAAAGAATAAGTCAATAGTTATTGTCTTGTATCATTGTATTGGGAGAAAAGCTAAGTCATTCACAGGTTATCATATAATGATATTATTATTATTATTATTATTACTGAATGCAATGTTCTCATGTACTACAACTTGTGGATCTCAGTCCCCAACTGATAGGCATTCCATTCTCTCATTTTTTAATTCTTTGCCATCACAAAAAGGACAGATATTGTTTCAAATATTGTTTTCCAGAACAATTATACCAATTCCACCAACAGTGCATTAGTATCACATTTTTTTCCATATTCTCTCCAACATTTGTGATTTTTTCTGTCATATTAGTCAATTTGATAGATATGAAGTAGTACCTCAGAGTTTCTTTAAATTGTAATTTTCTAATCAATAGTGATTTAGAGCATTTCTATATGCTTATAAATAGCTTTGATTTCTTCTTCTGAAAACTGCCTGTTCAAAGCTTTTGATTCTAAATTTGACTCAGTTCTCTTTAATTGTGAAATATGAGGTTATCAGAGATTGTTGTTGCAAAAAATTTTCTCCCATTTTTTTTTTTACTTTTCTTCTAAACTGTTTTTCCCCCTGCAAGGAAATGGGGTTAAGTGAATTGCCCAAAGTCACACAACTAGTATATATCAAGCTTCTGAGACCAGATTTGGTCTTCCTGTCTCCAGGGTTGGTACTCTATGCACTACACCCCCTAGATGCCCATTACCTTCAAATCTTGACTGTATTAGTTGTGATTATTAAAAAAAAACTTCTTAGGGTGGCTAGGTGGCGTAGTGGATAAAGCACCGGCCCTGGAGTCAGGAGTACCTGGGTTCAAATCCAGTCTCAGACACTTAATAATTACCTAGCTGTGTGGCCTTAAGAAAAACCCAAAAAAACTTTTTAAATTTAATATTAGCAAAATTATTTATTTTACTTCCTATGACATTGTCTATCTCTTATTTCTTTGTAAATTCTTCTCTAACCAATGTGAGGCAAATATTTCATGTTACCCTAATTTGCTAATGATATTACACTTTCTGTCTAAATCATAAACCCATTTTTACCTTATCTGACATGAGTGATGGTTTACACCTAATTTCTGCTAAATTACTTTCTAGTTTCCTCAGCAATTTTTGACATCTAGTGGACTTTCGTCCCCAAAGTTTGGAACTTTGGGTTTATTATACAAAAGATCACTGTTACTCTGATCATTTTTTATTGTGTATCATTCACTAATCTATTTTATTTATCTACCACTTTATTTCTCAGTCAGTATAGGTTGTTTTGATAACTAATTTGTAAAATAATTTGAAATATGATACTACTAAGTCACCTACCTTCACATTTTTATTGATGCACTTCATATTCTTGACTTTTTATTCTTCCAGATGGATTTTTGCTCTTATTTTTCAATAAAATAGCCTTATAAAATTATTCTTCAGTAATTTGATTGATATAATCACTGAATAAGTAAATTTCAGTAGAAGTTCCATTTTTATTATATTGTCTTATATCACCCATAAATATTCTTCCAATTGTTTGGATCTATATTTGCATGAAAAAATACTTTGTAATTACTATTTATAATTTTCAGATCATTCCATTTATTCATATTTATGTACTTTTTCAATATATACTCATTCTAAATACTCTAATATTGCTAATATTCTCAATCATTAGTTCAGTCTTTCCATAGATAAATATAGTTTGACCATATTAAATCCATTATGATTTCTCTTTCATATTTCTCTTTTGTTTTGCTTGAATATCAAATTTTCTATTCAATTCTCATTTTTTTTCAGTAATTCTTGAAAGTCCCCTGTTTCATTAAACATCTGCTCAACCCCAAATCTCTGAGTGATTATTATTCTCAATTTTGCTGGCTACATTAATCTAGGTTGGAATCCTAGTTCCTTTTCCTTCTAGAATAACATATTTCAAGTCCTTCACTCATTTTAACTTGGAAGCTACTACATCTTATGTAAAACTGACTATGCTCTACAATATTTGAATTTTTTTCTGACTGCCTGCAATAAGAAAAAAATTCAAATTAACTTGACTAGGAGTTCTTAAGTTTGGCTAATATATTCCTGGGAGTTTTCATTTTGTAACTTTTTATCAGTAAGTAATTGGTGTATTCTTTTTTTTTTTTAAAGAAAGAGTTTATTTATTTTGTTTTAAAAATTTCCCCCATTCTTGCTTCCCTCCCCCACCCCCCCCAGGAGGCATTCTGTTAGTGTTTACATTGTTTCCATGTTATACATTGATCTCAGTTGAATGTGATGACAGAGAAATCATATCCTTAAGGAAGAAAAATAAATTATGAGATAGTAAAGTTACATAATAATATAATGCTTTTTTTTTCTAATTAGATGTTAACAGTCTTTGGTCTTTGTTCAAAGTCCATAATTCTTTCTCTGGATACAGATAATATTTTACATTGCAGATAGCTCAAAATTGTTCCTGGTTGTTTCACTGAAGGGATGAGCAAGTCCCTATGTTGCTGTTAAGGTGTACAATGTTTTTCTGGTTTTGCTCATCTTGCTCAGCATCAGTTCATGCAAAAATTTCCAGGCTTCCCTGAATTCCCATCCCTCCTGGTTTCTAACAGAACAAAAGTGTTTCATGACATACATATACCACAGTTTGTTAAGCCATTCCCCAATTGAAGGACATTCACTTATTTTCCAATTTTTTGCCACCACAAACAGGACTACTATAAATATTTTTGTACAAATGATGTTTTTACCCTTTTTTGTCATCTCTTCAGGGTATAGACTCAGTAGCAGTATTGCTGGTTCAAAGGGTATGCTCATTTTTGTTGCCCTTTGGGCATAGTTCCAGACTGCTCTCCAGAAAGGTTGGATGAGTTCACAGCTCCACTAATAATGTATTAGTGTCCCAGATTTCCTGCATCCCTTCCAATACTGGTCACTCTCCTTTCTGGTCATATTGGCCAGTCTGAGAGGTGTGAGGTGGTATCTCAGAGATGCTTTAATTTGCATTTCTCTAATAAGTAATGATTTGAAGCAATTTTTCATATGACTATGGGTTGCTTTGATCTCCTCCTCTGTAAATTGCCTTTGCATGTCCTCTGACCATTTGTCAATTGGGGAATGGCTTGTTTTATTGAAAATTTGACTCAGTTCTCTGTATATTTTAGAAATGAGTCCTTTATCAGAAAAACTAGTTGCAAAAATTGTTTCCCAATTTACTACATTTCTTTTGATCTTGGTTACAGTGGCTTTTATATTTAATGTAGTCAAAATTATCTAGTTTATTTTGAATCATGCTCTCTGTCTCTTCCTTGGTCATAAACTGTTTCCCTTTCCATAGATCTGACAGGTAAACTACTCCTTGATCTTCTATATAATATTGCTTTTTTATGTCTAAATCTTGTATTCATTTGGATCTTATCTTGGTATAGGGTGTGAGGTGTTGATCTAATCTAAGTTTTTATACTAAGTTCCAATTTTCCCAACAGTTTTTATCAAAGAGAGAATTTTTATCCCAATAGCTGGACTCTTTGGGTTTATCAAACAGCAGATTGTTATAATCATTTCCTGTTATTGTACCTAGTCTATTCCACTGATCTATGATTCTATTTCTTACCCAATACCAGATGAGGACCGATGCTTTATAATATAATTTTAGATCTGGTAAGGCTAAGGCACCTTCTTTTGCACGTTTTTTATTCATTCAATCCCTGGAAATTCTTGACTTTTTGTTTCTCCATATGAATTTACTTACAACTTTTTCTAACTCATTAAAGTAATTTTTTTTTTGGAATTTTGATTGGTAGGGTGCTAAACAAGTTGTTTAGTTTTGATAGAATTATCATTTTTATTATACTAGCGTGACCTATCCATGAGCAGTTGATGTGTGTCCAGGTATTTAAATCAGATTTTATTTGCATGAATAGAGTTTTGTAATTGTTTTCAAAAAGTTTTTGAGTCTGCCTTGGCAAGTAGACTCCCAGGTATTTTATTTTGTCTGAGGTTACTTTGAATGGGATTTCTCTTTCTAGCTCTTTCTGCTGTATCTTGCTAGTCATATATAGAAATGTTGAGGATTTGTGAGGGTTTATTTTATATCCTGCTACTTTGCTAACATTGCTAATTATTTCTCGTAGTATTTTAGATGACTTTTGGGGATTCTCTAGGCATACCATCATGTCATCTGCAAAGATTGAGAGTTTTGTCTCCTCCTTCCCTATTCTAATTCTTTCAATTTCTTTTTTTTCTCTTATTGTTGAGGCTAATATTTCTAATACTATTTTAAATAGTAGTGGTGATAATGGGCATCCTTGTTTCACCTCTGATTTTATTGGGAATGCCTCAAGCCTATCCCCATTGCATATAATGCTTGCTGATGGTTTCACTTAGATACTGCTTATTATTCTAAGGAACAAAACATTTATTCCTACACTCTCTAGTGTTTTTAGTAGGAATGGGTGCTGTTTCAGCATCTGTTGATATGATCATATGATTTCTGATAGGTATATTATTGATATAATTAATTATACTAACAGTTTTCCTAATATTGAACCAACTCTTCATTCTTCGAATAAATCCTACTTGGTCATAATGTATTGTCCAAGTGATAACTTGTAATCATTTTGCTAAGATTTTATTTAAGATTTTTCCACCTATATTCATCAGGGAGATAGATGTAT
This sequence comes from Macrotis lagotis, assembly GCF_037893015.1. NCBI lineage: Eukaryota > Metazoa > Chordata > Mammalia > Peramelemorphia > Peramelidae > Macrotis > Macrotis lagotis. The sequence goes on along the minus strand of NC_133666.1, from coordinate 112,317,039 downwards.
AATTTTCTTTCTCTGTATCAGCACCATATTGATGTCATAGAAAGAATTAGGCAGAGTTGCATCTTCACCTATTTTTCCAAAAAATTTATATAGAATTGGAACCAATTGTTTCTTAAATATTTGAAAGAATTCACTTGTGAATCCGTCTGGCTCTGGAGATTTTTTCTTAGGGAGTTCAATAATGGCTTTTTAAATTTCTTTTTCTGAGATAGGGTTATTTAAGTTTTTAATTTCCTTTTCATTTGATCTGGGCAACTTATATTTTTGTAAATATTTGTTCATTTCACTTAGATTGTCAAATTTATTGGCATAGAGCTGGGCAAAATAATTCTGAATTATTACTTTAATTTCTTCCTCATTGGTGGTGAGTTTACCTTTTTCATTTATGATACTAGCAATTTGGTTTTCTTCTTTTTTTTAATCAAATTGACCAGAGGTCTATCAATTTTATTGGCTTTTTCATAACACCAGCTTTTGGTTTTATTTATTAGTTCAATACTTTTCTTGCTTTGATTTTATTAATTTCTCCTTTAATTCTTTAGAATTTCTAATTTGTTATTTAATTAGGGGGGTTAATTTGTTCTTTCTCTAATTTTTTTAGTTGCATATTTAGTTCATTGATTTCTTCTTTCTCTAATTTCTTCATGTAAGCATTTAAAGATATAATATATCCCCTGACAGCTGCTTTGAGTGTATCCTTTAGGTTTTGGTATGTTGTATCATTATTGTCATTATCTAGGATTAAATAATTAATTCTTTCTATAATTTGTTGCTTGATCCACTCATTCTTCAAAATGACATTATTTAGTTTCCAATTATTTCTGGGTCTATTTCCTCCTAGCCCAGTATTGCATATGATTTTTATTGCATTATGATCTGAGAAAGATGTATTCACTATTTCTGCCTTTCTGCAATTGATCATTAGATTTTTATGTCCTAGTGCATGGTCAATTGTTGTATAAGTGCCACATACTACAGGAAAAAAAGTATATTCTTTTCTATCCTCATTCAATTTCCTCCATAGGTCTATCATAACTAGGTTTTCTAACAATCTATTTACCTCCTTAACTTGCTTCTTATTTATTTTATGATTCGATTCATCTAAATCTGAGAGTGTGAGGTTGAGGTCTCCCAGTAATAAGAGTTTTTTTGTCCATATCTTTCTATAGCTCTTTCAACTTCTCTAAGAATCTGGATTCTGTCCCATTGGGTGCATACATATTTAGTATTGAAATTACTTTATTGTCTATGGTATCTTTTAGGAGGATACAGTTTCTTTCCTTATCTCTTTTAATGCTTTCTATTTTTGCAGCTGCTTTGTCTGAGATAAGGATTGCTACCCTGCTTTTCTTCACTTCAGCTGAAGCAAAATATATTTTGCTCCAACCTTTTACCTTTACTCTATATGTATCTCTCTGCTTCAAATGAGTTTCTTATAAGCAGCATATGGTAAGGGAGAGTTCATTCCATTCACATTCAAAGTTCTAATTACTAACTCTTTATTGCCCTCCATGCTATCTTCCTTCTGCTTGTATTTTTCCCCCTTTTTTCCCTTTATCTATATTCCCCAGTGTTTTGTTTCTGAATTCTGCCATGCCACCTTCAGTGTGTTTGCCCTCTTAAATCAACCTTTTCCCTTTTTCCCCTTCTTCCCTTCCTTCTTTTAGCTCCCTTTTTTCTCCCCTCCCCATCCCCCCCTCCTCTTTTCCCCTTTTAATGCTTGAAAGGTAAGATAAATTTCTTAACTTGATTAAGTATATCTAAGTTAACTTTAAACAAAGTCTGATGAGATGAAAATTAAGGTGGTTCTTACCTCCTCCCTTCCTCCCCTCAATTACAATAGTTCTTTTGTACCTCTATCAAGAGGTAATGAGATTTACACTTTCAGTCTGTCTCCAATATCCTTTCTCCTTACTGCCCCCCTTTTTAAGGAGGTATTGTTTTTAAATCATTCTATTTGAGTCACAGAAAAATTAAGAGTGTCCATCACTTCTGGCTATGTATATTCTCTCTAATAGAGTTACAATTTTCAAGAGTTATGAAACTCTTTCTCCCAATTGGGTATATAGCCAGTTTCATCTTATTGTATAGCAGGTTTTTTTTTAACCTTTTCAAGTGTCTCTTGAACCTCCTCTTTGATTTTCAAATTTCCTATTTAGCTCTGGTCTTTTCATTATGAAATCTTGGAAGTCTCCCATTTCATCAAATGTGCATCTTTTTCCCTGGAAGAGAAGACTCAGCTTTGCAGAGTAGTGAATTCTTGTCTGCATTACAAGCTCCCTTGCTCTTTGGAATATCTCATTCCAGGCCCTTTGATCCCTTAATGTTGCTGCAGCCAGGTCCTGCATAATCCTTAAAGTGGCTCCTTGGTATTTAAATTTTTTCTTTCTGGCTGCTTGCAGGATTTTCCTGTATCTGATAGTCCTGGAATTTGGCCACAACATTCCTTGGTGCTTTCATTTTAGTATATCTTTCTGGAGGGGATTGATGTATTCTTTCAGTAACTATTTTGTCCCCTGATTCCATTGTATCAGTGCAATTTTCCATCACTAAATCCTATAAGTTCAGTAATAATAAGTTCATGCTTTTTTTCCTCTTCAGTGTTCTCAGGAAGGCCAGTAATTCTCAGATTCTCCCTTCTCAATTGATTCTTGAGGACAGTGGTCTTGCTGATGAGGTAGTTTAATTTTTTTTTTATTTTTTCCATCTTTTGGTTTTTTTTAACATAATCTTGTTGTCTCATGAAGTCATTAGTTTCTGCAAATTCCATTCTCTTTTTAGAGGAGATTTTTCTTCCTTTAACTTTTGTAACTCCTTTTCCAGTTGGTCCATTATATTTTTGAATGGCTTTTCTATTTGCCCAAATGTAGTTTTGAGAGAATCATTTCCTTTGTGCATTTCCCCAATTGAGGATTTCAGAGAATCATTTTCTTCTTGCATTTGCCCAGTTGAAGTTTTGAGAGAGTTATTCTCATTTTGTATTTGTCCAATTGTTTTTTTCCAAGGATTTGTTTTCTTGTAGCCTGATGTTAATTTTCTCTTGAGTTTCTTTTCCCATTTTTCCAATTGATTTTTAAACTCCTTCCTGATTTTTTCAAGGAAGTCTTTCTGGACTGGAGACCAATTCATATTTTCCCCAGCAGTGCTAGATCTCTCTGGGTTAGTATCTTTCACTTCTAATTATTTCTCCATGGGCTCCCCCTTTTCTCTGGCCTTTTGTCATCTTGTGTTTATGGGGGAGAGCTGGCTGGAAGAGGTTTGCTTTTGAGGATCCTAGGGGGCTTTGTTCACTTGGCTTAGTAATTCCAAGTGTCAGCCAGTAGGGGATGCTAGTTGGTTTTTTCTGGAGTATTTGAGGTACTCAGCAGCAGGGTCTGAGTTGACCTTGAAAACTGGGTTGAGCCCTGGGGGAGGGAGTTAATCTCTTTGTGTTGAGTGAGCTCTTTGCCTTGAGGGGGTAGGGGTGTAGGGGTTGTTTATTGTTTGTTCTAGGCAAAGGGTTCTGCCAAAAGTATGGAGCTCATGTCCTGGTCCAGCTGGTTGGTGTCCAGGTGTGCTCTGAGACTCTGTACTGGAACTCACCTTCCTGTAGCTCTTCTTCCCCCCTGGCCAAAGATTCCGCAGCTAAAGCTGGATCTCCCACCCACCACTCACTGAAGTCTACATGGCTGGGGATGACTCTCTGGCCTCCCCCAACTGCTGTCCCCAGCACTAATCCTCTGCTTTCATCTTCCTGTTCATCCATGGTCACCTAAGACAAACCTTGGTAGGTGATCTTCTAGCTTCTCTTTCTGGGTTTTCTTGATCAAATTTCTATTAAGAGGTTTCTCTCATGTTATTTCTGAGGAGGAAAGAGAGAGCACTATCACAGTGTCTGTCTTTTCTCCCACAGCTTGGCTGGAAGTTGTCTCTGTATTCTTTTGATTTCTATTTTACCCTCTAGTTTTATTATATAATTTTTCCTTGATAATGTTTTGAAATATGATGCTTCAGCTCTCTTTTCATAAAAGTTTTCAATTAATCCAATCTAAAATATCTCTCCTTAATATTTCCAGGTCAGTTGTTTTTATAATTAGATATTTTACATTTTTTCCTAAATTCTTTCATGCTTTTGACTTTGTTTTATTGTTTCTTGATGTCTCATGAAGTTAACTTACACTTGTCCAATTCTAACTTTTAAGAAATTATTTCTTACACTGAACTTTTGAATTTTACCTATTTTTTGCTTCTTTTTTCATAACTTTCTTGTATTATTTTCATTTCTTTCCCCAACTTCTCCTCTAATTCTCTTATTGATAATTAAAATCTTTTTTAAAACTCTTTTAGAAATTCTTTTTGGGCTTGTAGCTTTGGTCATGACTATTTTCATGTCAATATCTTCTGAGTTTGTATCTTGATCTTCCCTATCCCCATAGTACATTTTATGATCATATTCTTTTATTGTAACTTCCTCATGTTTCCAGACTTTTTTTTTTATTTTTAAATTTATGATAGTGTTGGCTTCTGTGCTGTTTGGCAGAAAACTGTTCTAAGTTTCAGATTTTTGTTCTCTACTTTTTCTTTTTGAGCTAGTTGTGGGAATCTGCAAATTTTTTTATACTTTCAAGATGGTTATAATTTAAGGAGACGTGAACCCTGCTCTCTTGACCTCTGCTCTAGTCTTTGTACTGAATAGGACCTTGCTTCCCTACAGTCACAAGTGCTAATGCTATGTTGGATCTGTGGCCAGGGCTTCTGCACCCCTTGCAGCTATAAGCAGTAGCTCTTGGTTCTGAAATTGTGACTAGTTCCCCTGTCCCTCTACAACCACAACTGCCAGTGCCTCTTTATACCTTAGACCTGAGAGCAGGGCCCATTCCCTTATGAGTGGTCCAGACACACAACCTACTTTGGAAAGATGTCCATAGTCCTTCCTTTTCCTTATTGCCCTGGAACTCTGATCCACACCTATAGGCATTACAACAGGGTCCTTCACCTACTGCCAGAAAATGTTACCCTGCAATTTCTTTCTGACCAGTTGTCTGACCATCTTAGCATCCTAGGACTGAGACCTCTTGAAGCCGCTGCTGTTGCTACTAGTGCTTTCAGAGCCACCATTAAGGCCTGCTGCTGGAGTTACCCAACTCCTACCTCAATGTTACAGATGTCTTCTAATGATTGCTTAAATTGTCTTGGCCTAAAAAATGTCTTACTCCGACATTTTCCATTTAATACATCATTTTAAAGTTGTTTATAGGCAAATGATGGGACAATTCAACTAAATTGCTGCTTGTACTCCATCATCTTTTCAACAATTTTTCATTATAGGAAAGTGAGTAAGAGGTCATAATACTTTTTATAATAGTTTTGATTAGGATCTTAAATTAACACCAAACTTCCCTCAAAAGTTTCACCTCAGGGGTGGATAGAGCACTGGCCCTGGAGTCAGGAGTACCTGAGTTCAAATCCAGCCTCAGACAATAATTACCCAGCTGTGAGACCTTGGGCAAGTCACTTAACCCCATTGCCTTGCAAAAATACAAAAACAAACAAAAATTAATGTCAGTATTCTTTAAGTCACTCAACAAAACTTTTTTTCTCTGAGAAACATAAAGGGAAATGATATGAAAATAATTTCCCCTAATGGTCTCAGAAGTACTGTCACCTTTCTCTACAAAGATTAAATAAAGATTCACTCTTACTCCTATCCAGGGACTCAGAATTATAATCAAGTTAGATAGCTGATTCCCTTTCTTCCCCTATCTATTCCTCTATTCATAGCATTGATTTCACCTTTACCATCCTAGTAAACTGCAAGGTGCCTCTTAACAACATCATCTCTTGACCTTTCAAATATTTTCTGGGAAGTTACTGTCAAACTATCCCAGAGGAAAGGAAGCCTGACACATAGCATGGATTTGAATTATTTCTTCAAGACATTCAGAGTGATCTGAGGGGGAAAGGAACATTAAAGACAAAATTTCAGGAAAGGAATGAGAAAGGGTTGTATTACCTAAATTTATTGAATAGTGGTTAATTTCATCAGATAAGTTTTTCTCAGTTAAGTGGATCTCAGAAATGACTAAATCATAGAGCTCTTCTTAGGATAACTTGATTTGTCACAGATTGGCTTCTTAGAGTTTGGACATCTGATTTGGAAATAAGACACTTGATTATTTGTGAGTTAATTTGCAGGATCAAATTTCTAATCTAAGAAAGGGAAGTACCATTTCAAGAAGACAGATTGAGGAATGTCTTAGATGAGTATTTTGACTGGCACATTAATTACAATAGGATAGGAATAGCTACCTTAACCAGAGTTAGAGGGATCATATGGTCCCATGTCCAGCATAATATGACATCACCATGCCAGTATCAATACTGGCCAAAGATCTACTCCCTAGCCTCTCCTGTTCTTCTAATGGCACCCATCTATCTATTTAATATGTAAGCATTGACATGTCCCACAAGGAATTGTGTGCATTGAGGAAAGAGCCATTGACTGTCCAGTCCTATCATTTCCAAGCCCTAGATATTTTGATCAGATGTATGGCCATTACAAAGAATCAGTGTGAATGATAATCTCTGCTCCACCATTCAAGTTTCTTTAATATACTAGTTATATATCCTGGATTGCAGCACAATACTTGCCAAGATCGTCATTCCATTTGGGTGTCCCCTATTACCTAATTAGTAGCTTCTGAAGTTTAGTTGGGTAAACTTTCACAGAAAATAGGTTGATCATTAAAGGCACAATAGTGCTCCTCAGAAGCTAGGTTTTAATGGGTAGGAAATCATTGGGATAGTAGAGGAAGAAGGTTTCCTGAGGCTAAACTGGAGGCTTCATCCTCTACCATCTTTGTCATGTTTATAAAGGACATTAAAATCAGAAATCAGAGAGACATAAACAAGTGTGAGAGGAGAGAAAGGAGAGAGAGAGAGAGAGAGAAAAGCAAAATACAATGGTATATTAGAAGAGCACAGTAATTGTGGAATGGATGAGTCTGTGGTAAAATTGCATATTAGAAATTTTGATGACTAGAATGTAAGGAGAACTAAAACTGTTTATCTGCAAGGCAAATATTAGGTTCCTCAAGTGGATGGTGAATGGTGTAGTTAATATTATTTAAATATAAACCCCAATAAATATAGCAACTTTGTTTGAACATGCAATGCAGATATAAAATAATTTTGAGAAGGGTAAAATGAATATTTTTTCTTAATTCCTGTTTGCACACAAAATCAAATATGAATGCCATATGATGTTTAGGTAGACATTTTGTGGAATGCGATCTATGCTTTCATAGTGCTCTCTCAAAGTGCTTTCTGTGAAGATGCTATTTGATGAAAAACTAAGCTGAATCATATTCATTGTGAACTGTAGAGATGGCAGCAATACCAAACATCTAACAAATCTCTGGCTTATATAATTTGCTCTAAAACTATCAATTTAATTTTCTTTAAGAATAAGATTCTTTTAAGCCTAATTCCAGTGCAATTATTAATAAACCATTCTGTAAGATATTATTATGGACTTCATAAAAAATGTAACACTAAAGTTAACAAATATAAAGTAAAAATGATTTTTAAAATGTTGATCTCCATACATTTTAGATTATGTACTTGATGCCCAGGACAATGACTTTCAAAACTACAGTGTGCAAAGTCTCAATGTCCATCAGGCCACAGTTTTCTCTAGGGTATGATGAAGTATAGAAAGTGACATAGACCTTATGACTTAGGCATTGTTGAGCAAATAAAGCAGTTGACTCTGGAAAATAGCCATAGGAATTGGAGGGTTTTATTTTTTTTTCCCTAGCTGGAATTAAACAAAACAAAAGTCTAGCTAGATATATGCAGTCTTCACCATTATATTGAAAGACAAAATTGATGCCTCCTTCCCTCACACTTCCTAATTTTGATGTTTATTGTATAATGAAGGTCTCAAACTCATTCACGTAAGACTATCCTCTTGGAAACTTATTTCCCAATGCTCTGTGCCTGTATGAACGATGAAAGGGAGCTTGGGAGAAGAGAATAAAGAATTTCATAGACCCTCTCTCAAAACTGGAGTCCAGAAGACTTAGGATCTCTCTCTCAAGCTCTCACCAGTTTTACCCCTTATGTAACCATAGATTATTGAATAATCATTCTCTACAAATAAGGAGAACCTTATACAAATTTCCTTAACTCCATATAAGAAATATTTTTTTCTTATAACCTGTGACAACAGTTTTAGGAACCTATGAAAGCGTGGATGAGAAATGAAAAATCCTTAGTTCTGATTTTTGGGAGAGAGAGATCCCTAAGCTAGATGTTCCCTCTGTGGTTTATCAGCTACCTCCTTAGAGTCATGGTGCTTTTCTTAGATCACTTCTCTTTCGTGTTAAATCACTGTTTTCCTACTTTCCAATACTACATTAAGACCTTTAGTTCAATCTTCTTTCAAACCAAAGGAGGGAATTCAATTCTTGTTTAGGTCATTACTTTTTTCAACTTATTTCAAGAATCTGTGACTTCATAAGCATGGAACACAGATGTTTCATATTTTGTCAGTCAGTTTTCATGAATTGTACTATAAAGACCAAAAGCAAATCATCACTTGATAGTTAGCCCTTAGATGTTAGCTGGTCAAAGAGCAGCTTATTATGCACCAGGCACTGTGCAGCAAAAGCTGCTTGCTCTCAAGGAACTATTCACATTGTAAATAGATGATGATAGCAAAGGGAAGGAACTAACAGGAAAAGCCTTCTACATCTAGCTGACATTTGACCTAAAAGAGTTCTCTCTAGAAGGTAGACAGGAGGTGGATGGAAAAATTATTAATAATTTATATTGAAAAGACTTTCTCATGTGTTTCTTTTTTTCCTTTGTATAGTCAGTTATTAAATATTCCTCAGCACACTACTGCCTGACTCTTTCCACTGCATTCATGCCCGTGTTTTCTAGTATTGAAGTGCCTTCATTAATTTTCCTAACCCAGTCATCATGATGATGAAGTTAGAATACTCCTTACTCCCATGCTATTCCTGGATTCCTACCATAATGATGAGGTCATTAGATTATAACCCCCAGCATCTAGAATGTGTGATAAATTTGGATAATACAAATTTCAAAGAAGTGACTACAACATTAAGATAGGAATAGTTTCTTAACCTGAGAGTATCATCAAAGCAATAAATCAAACTTTATCATTTGTTGATTTTCAGGGAAAAGTGTTCATAGTGAAAATTTAACAATCAAGCAAATATGAGCAAATTCCAGTTCATCCATGGAACCAGATATCAGTGAGGGTGAGAACTTGAAAGGAGTAAGAAAGGAAGAGGTTTAAGATGAAAGCAAGTTCATTAAGATTAAACCAAGAATTTCAGAATCCAGATCTGGAGTAAGATAGAGGAATTGAGGAGTTGTTGTGGGATTACCAGTGAAAGAACAGGCACCCGGAAATTGGCAACAAATTTTGGACATTGGGTATCAGAATCACTGGAATCTGTTGTGTGCCTGCCAGCTAACTTATCCATCACTCATTACCTAATACTTGTCTCAGAGGAATGTTGAAATGGTAGGAGACAAAGATGACAAGTTCTCCATTTATTTTACAGAATGCAAGAGCTTAGCTATCCTCTTAGTTGCTGGTTTACTCCCAATTCATGTAGCATAATCTAATTAAACAGTCAAATAATGCTTCAGTGCTAATGGACAGCAGGTGATAAGTTTACTTCTCCAGGCTAGTACTTCTCACACAATGTTGCTATCACTGGTTTAGTGTTTACAGACAATGCTCCAGGAAGTACCAAAACATAAGGAACAGATGAGAGGATCAGGAGAATCGAACCAGGTGAGTAGGCCATTGATGCACTTTGGGCAAGAGGACCTTTAAGTCATTGCAATCATGCAATGAATGACCTTCCTGTGACCTTACCTTCAACAGTCTCTTACAGGAATCAGTAAAGTAATTGGGGGGGGGGGGGATGTTAACCACTTTAGAATGAGTTCAAAGAGAGACAGTATTGGTGATTGAAGAGTTGACCTTTGGGACAATCAAGTGATTAGATTGTTCAAAATGCATCATTGAACTCTATAAAAAGTTGTGTTAATTCTGTGGGGCTCTTAGGAGCATTTGGAGGCATGGTTTTTAGAGGAATCTGATCAGTAGCTAAAGAAGTGTCAGTGAGAGTCTGGAGTTGAGGAAAGGAATTGTTGTGAGCTGTATACTCTGCAGAGCTAAAGATGGCATTGGAACTAAGATATGCGTAAAAGGGATATGAATCTCCTCAGGGCATTAAGAAAACTTAGGACTAGAAAGGTGGCATCAAGGCAGGGATTAGCATCTAAGGATGATACAGGGTAGTAGAAAAGTCCTAAAGTGTGAAGGTGATGGCTATAATATGAGTGACCATTAATAGATACAAATTTAATTATTGAATCTTTTCCAGTACTTAATACCAATAGAGCCAGCACTCTTCTGCCATAGCCTTTGAGACTTCAGAAACACCTCCATGAAGCATTAAGTAAGATTTAAATTGAAGATTTTTTTCAAAACCAAGTTCCAGATAGATCTCCATTCTGTCCCAACAGTCTGCTCCATGATAGATAAAGCAAAACCTATATTGAAATGGTCCAACATTTTTTTTTTGCCCTTTACACCTTGCAAAACATTATATTTAAATAAAGAGAGAACATGCATACAAGAGGAAAAAAAGAATTGTTGAAGCAATGAATTTGTAAATCCAAATTTTAGGTGAAAGTGAAATTTTCCAAAATTTCTGGTCCCTTGACAGTTTTCAACCAAACTAGAAGCTGGGATATGTATAATTTTTTAGGACATTTAATAGATAAACCTTATAATTTTATCAGATTCATCACTGTTTACCATTAAACAACACCAAAGAAAATTAATTATATTTCAAAGCAAAAGCCATGGCAATTAGATTGAATTAGATAGATGTCAATCAATAAATATTTATGAGCACCTACTATTTGTCAGCTATTGTGCTAAGCTCTGGGGATAAGAAGAAAAATAAGGAGCTCATAGTTTAATATGGAGAAAACATACAAATAACTATGTATAAGTTAGATATAGCATAAATTGGAGAAAATCAGTAGAGAAGGCACTAAAATTAAGGAAGATTAAGAAAGTCCCCTCTAGTATTATTATGATCCTAATACCTGCAATAAAAAATGAGCAATTGCTTGTCCACTTTTTCTAGACATTTTCATATTGGTATGATTTGGGCAGAAAGGTTTGGGAGGGAAAGTGATACAAGTAAGAGTTATGAAATAATCACAAACAGACATACTCACAGAACAAGCAGAGTTTGGTCCTTCAGTAGATTAATTCTTATTTCTATTTAAAAAAGGACTTTTTAAAAAAAAAGTTGAAAAGGTAATTCAATTAATGGAAGTTTTGTAGTTTTTTTCCCACTTCTCAGACTACAGAAAGCTTCAAAAGTCCTTAGCAGTCAGCATATGAAGCAGTAATATCACAACCAGCAATTAAAATCATCATAGATAACCTTTATCAGGACTTTGAACTGTCTTCAAAGGAAAGAGGTTTTTAACTGAAATTTTTTTCTCTGAAGAAGGTTTATTTGATAGGCTTTCAATTCAACCACAAATATCTTTGGTAAAATTATCCCAGATCTATAATGGAAATGTTTTTTGCTCTTCATAGAGGAGTGATATTGCTCTGGATAAGAGTCTTATTTTTATTATAATTATGATAATAATAATTATTATTGAGTTCTCATAATGTTCTTTCAAATATTGGTTTTATAAATTAAAAGATACCTTATTTCTAAAGCATCCAATTTTGATAAGACCCAATATATAGTTCTAGGAATAAAACTGTGTGATAGAAATGGGCCCCAGATAGTAGGTCAAGATTTGGGTTAGGGTTTTTTTATTTTTTTTATAACCTGCATGACCCTCTCTAAATCATTTTTCTCCTTTTTTTGGACCTTCATTTGGACAGATGTACTATCTTTATTTTATGATCATAAGTGATGGACACTAACTAGCAAAGATAATGTTTGTCCTTCATTTTCAAAGAAGACTACAACATCAGGGAGGTAATGTCATTACAAGATGTAAAGTGGGTTTGAGTGAGGGGGGGGTGTCATGCTAGGTCACCAGTCTCATTTTCTCCTCCAGAGAGGATGACTAGAAATGATCCTGAAGGTGAGGAATCAGGGTTAAGTGATTTGTCCAAGGTCATGCAGTTAATAAATGGCAAGTGTATGAGGTTGGATTCATGCTCCCATCCTCCTGAATCCAAGACCAGTGCTCTATCCAATGTGCCACCTAGCTGTCCAGTCCAGGGTAGATATAGGTGTGGTGGAGGAAATGCTACAGAAAGAACTGAAGTGTCAAAACTTCAAGTTAGTATTTGAAGACAATGCTAATTGTCTAAATCAGTAGAGTAAGATTTAAAATACAGGTGCTATATCTAGGAGAGTCTAAAGCCTAAAGCTTATATCAGGTATAAGAGGTCAGTTACAAATCAAATAAAATAGTTGACAAAATCAAAAATCTATGCTGCTAGGATTTTCCCTTTTTGTTTGCTTGCTTGTTACTGATTTGGGTCTTGCTATCTCTTCCAGGCTGGAAGTGCAGTGGTCATTCACTGGTCTTATCACCTTGCCCACTAAATGGTCTACTGCATTATGATTTCAAAATTATCATCTTTCCCATCTCTATCCCCTAGACAAGATCATTTCTAGGAAATTCATCATCACTGATACTGCATTAGTATCTCCCTTTAACTGGAGGGTTAGGAGGCAGAATAAAAATCTCCTAAAACACCCCATTTAAAAAGAGCACAAAGCTTGGAAAACTTTTTATTCTTTACCAACTTGGTTTTGACTTCAACATCACTATGCCCTGGGGAAGCTAGGTAGCATAGTAGATAGAGCAGACACCCTGGAGTCAGGAGGACCTGAGTTCAAATTCGACTTTAGACACTTAATGTCTACACAAAACTGCAACTCTGGTCAAGTCAATTAACCCCATTGCCTTAAATAAATAAAATAAAAAAGAACATCACTATGCCCCAAGCTAGATATTCTCCCCCCTCCACCCTTTTAAGTTTCCTTTGTATATTGCTTTCCTACATTAGACTGTATGCTCTTTGAGGGCAGGGATGGTCTATCTTTTACTTATTTGTATTCCCAGTCTTTAGTATAGTGCTAAGTACTTAATACATGTTTATTGTATTGGAATACATAATTATTACATTGTCTTGTCTCCTAATCTTGTCTCCTCTCTGTCTTGTCATATCACATTGTGTCCTAGTGTATGAAGTCATGGTATCATAATGTACTTATCCACACAGGGGAAACTTTAAACTGTTCATTTTTCCAGCCTAGAGTGGTTGAAGCTTCCTTAGGAAGCCTGGCAGTCTTTCACTCTGGGAATTAATTATATTGGTATGAGATTTAATCCAGACACCTGACTGACTTTTGGTCTTTTTTTTCAGGTCAGAATAAATGGACATTAATGGAGCTTTCCTCTGATCAACCTTTAAAGTAGCTAATACAAATATTATCATTGAAATTTTATAAATAAGGAAAATGAAATGAAGAGTAGGAGAATGGCTTGCCATGAATCACAAGGTGATTCTGTCTCCACTATAACTATATCACACTTCCTCTCTTTTAATTGGAGAATATTTCTGCAGTATTAAATTATGAAATGAATATAGACACAAAAAGGGCACTTGCTTCACTTGAAAACAAAAAGCTATTTACCTCACAATGTATCATCATTGATCATGTTCCTGTTAAAAAAGATGAGGATCTATTTCTCAGAAGAAAATTAGATTTTCTCTCAGGTTAAATCCCTTATGAAATCTACTTTAGAAAGTTGATGTGGGGATAAGTGATTGCAAACTCAGGATCATGAACTGGGATTTGAAAATATGAAATTTTGCTTTCTAAAGTATAATCAGTTCAGTGCTAGTGGCAGCAAGAACTTAGATATAATTAGTTTCAGGATATAATACAGAAGAGCAGTCCTTTGAAGAAAAGTATTGAAGCAAATGATTGAATAACTAAATTGTCATTTTGAGTAATTGAGAACAAAATCCAAAACAAGCTTCAACAATTCCAAACAAACCTTTAGAATTTAGAATATACATGAAAAAGGGAATCAGGGATAAACATTTGTGTAGTATCTTCCATGTACGTACCTGATATTTTACAAATATTCTACCCCTTTGGTCCTCACAACAACCCCAGGTGGCAGGTTCTATTATTATTCCCTTTTTACAGTTGAGGAAATTAAGGCAAAGGGAGACAAAGTAACTTGCCCAGGGCCCCACTATTAGTTAGGTTGTATTTGTGATTTCTTTTGAGTATAGACCTAGTATTGGTATCACTTTGTCAAAGTATATGATCAGTTTTATTGCTCCTTGGGTATTGTTCCTGACTGCTCTCCAGAATGACTGGATCAGTTTACAATTCCACCATCAGTGCATTAATGTTCCAATATTTCCACATCCTCTCCAACACTGATCATTTTCCTTTTTTCATCATCTTAACCAGTCTGAGATATATAAGGTGGCACCTCATTGTTTCAGTTTCCTTTTCTCTAATCAATAATTGTCTGGAACATTTTTCATGTGACTATATATACCTTTAATTTCTTCATCTGAAAAATGCCAGTTCATATCCTTTGACCATTTATCAATTGGGGCATGACTTGCAATCTTATAAAATTAATTCAGTTCTCTATATAATCTGTAAAATTGTTTCCCAGTTTTCTATTTTCCCTCTAATCTTGGTTGCATTGGTTTTATTAGTACAAAACCTTTTTTAATTTAATATAGTAAAAATCATTCATTTTGCTGTTTATAATGTTCACTATTTCTTGTTTGTTCATAAACTTCTTCCCTCTTCATGGATCTGACAGAGTATTTCTTGTTCTCTTAATGGGTCTATTGTATCACATTTTATGTCTAAATCCTGTACTCATTTTGACCTTTGGTATAGGGTAGCAGATGTGAGTCTATGGCTAGTTTTTGCCATATCAATTTCCAGTGTTCCTGTTCTGTCAAATAATGAGTTCTTATCCCAGATGCTAATGTCTTGGGCTTGTCAAACAATAGATTACTGTCAACATTTACTACTATTTCTTTTGTACCTACTCTAATCCACTGATCAATTACTCTATTTCTTAACTAGGACCAAGCAGTTTTGATGCTTTAAAATATAGTTTTAGATTTAGTACAGCTAGGTAACCTTCCTTTGCATTTTTTCATCAGTTCCCTTCATATTCTTGATGTTTTGTTGCTCCAGATAGCAAGGTTATATTTGAGCTATTGATTACAGACCCTGTGCTTAATCTACTATACCACTGTTGCCTACTGAGCAGTTGCTGACCAGGGCAGATTACCTCAATCTGAGATCATAAAGCCAGGATTCAGAACTAGCTGGATTTGAACTCAACCTCTTTTTTTTTGTTTCCTTTGGCTCTTTTATACTCCAAGAAAAATCTATAAAACTTTGCTTCAACTCATGTCTAAAGTATTGCTTAAAGAGAATAGGAAGATATTCAATATGCAAGGGAGATTAACTACAGTTTAGTTACTTTTGCACACACACACACACACACACACACACACACACACACACACACACAACACACACTAGACATTAGAATAGGGGTTGACCACAACCTTAGCACAGCAGTAGCAACAGGGATAATGGTCTTGAGTAAGTTCACATCTACTAACTGAACTAAGAACAAGTTCCAGAAATTGAGTTGTGTGGCTCTGAGTCTCAGAACAAAGCAATGACTCAACTCTAACCTTTAGTCAAATGTATAAGCCTACAGTGAAATAACCAGGGAAAGAGACCAAAAGAGGCCCAATACTTGAATATCTCTGAATCAGAAAAACCTCTCAGCCAGGTAACAGTGATTGAGTTCAGCAACAGCCTGCAGAAACTCAACAGGACAAGGGACCTAAGCCTAACCTTGCAGAGCTCAATCCAGGAGGAGAGCCATAAATCTTTCTCTGGATCATGCTATTTTGAGAACTTTGAAAGTTTGAGCTGGGAAAGCAGGAAAAGAACACAAAATGACAGAAATTTAGGCCTGAAAAAAGCCACTCTCTCCAACAAACAAAAATAAATTTCAAAGTCAAGAAGTAGGCTAGAAGAAAGAGCAAGCAAAAACAAATAAACAAAAAAAGTACCTGACAATATATAGCTAGTATGGTAGCAGGGAAGCTCAAGATGCAAACACAAAAGAAGACATGACTTGGAACCTTTTACAAGCAAGTCCAAACCAATTTCTAGAAGAGTTAAAGAGATTAAAAAAGATGTGCATGTATGTATGTATGTATGTATGTATGTTTGTATACATATATACAAACATTTATATCAAAAATGAATGATAAAGGCAAAATGGGAATAGAAATGAGAGAAATTCAAGACAGTTATAAAAGAAAACCTAAAGGTTCATAAAAGAGGTTAAAAAACATAAAAAAAAATAACTTCTTAAAATTGCAATTGGATAAATATAAGCTAAGAGTTCCAGAAACAACAAGAAATAATAAATAAGACATTTTTAGAAAAAGAAGAACATGAGAAATGCTTGACAGGAAAAAAAATCTAACCTGGAAAGTAGATAGATCAAGGAGGGATGATTTAAAGATTACTAGACTTCCTGAAAGTCATATTTAACAACTGGTTCCCCAAAAGGAAAATAAATGCTGATGACCTATGCATAACTGTAATTCACATTATCAATACTTCTTCCCTCACTTAAGTCTAGAAAAATCAAGAAAACTGAGCTATATATATATGCTTATCCTGAAAATTTAACAACTGGCTCACAAGAGCTCATTAGGCTTGATTCTAATAGACCCCTGAAAGGAAGTTATTGTTAAAAAGGAAAGTCTCTACAGAGATCAAAATTTTAGCAACATTGGAGCAAGAGAGGAAGCAGATATTGTTTGAAACAGATTGGTGCATGAATTTCAATAGAACAAGGAAACAAAATATTTAATGGTTGATTCTTATCCTTCATTATTGAAGATTTCCAAAATGATATCACCATGTTAGAGAAAAGTTACAATGTGTCCAACTGTGGTTGATCAGACCAATATGAGCTCAGAAAACTCTACCACAAGTCGAGCACCAATAGTCCATGTGAACTACTGGGGTGGATACACTAAGCTTACACATCTCAAGTTTTCTTTGAACTGCTTCAATTCTGTCATTGCTCACAATACTCTCTCTGATGAGGGCATGCTATACTGGGTGATGTGGGCCAGTTTCTCCCATGCTGCACAATCAAAAGATTCAATAGTTGATAAAAGGATGATACTGAATTGATTAGACTAGATTAGAATTAGAAAGGGGAAAAATCTTTTTTTTTTACATTAAAATTTCGGCATTGTGATAAAAAATGCCTAACAAGAACTAACTTTATAAATATATTATTTTATTGTCATCATGATGATGATGATGATGATGATGATGATTAATCACTTTGCATATGAGGGAACTGAGGCAGAAGTTAAATAAGCCAACAATCCAACCTTTTTTGTATCTGTTATGTGACAGGCATTGGGGATACAAAGACAGGCAAAGGACAGTTCCTGCCCTCAAGGAGTTTAAAATGCAATGGGATAGACACACAAACAAATATATATAAAAGCTATAAAAACAAAATAAGAAATAATTAGTAGAGGGAAGCCATTAGAATTAAGAAGGATTGAGAAAGCTTTGCAGTAAAAGAAAGGATTTTAGTTATAACTTAAGGAAGTAAGGTAAGTCAGAGATAGTTTTTATGAGGGAGAACACTCCAGACATGGGAGACAGGTAGGGTAAAAAAAGTCTGAAACTGAAAAATGAAGTGTCTTTATTCATGTAATATCAAAGTCAGTGTCACTGAATTGAAAAATAGTAGCAGAGAATAAGATGTTAAAAAATATGAAGGGTTGGTTATAAAAGGTTTTGAATGTCATAAACCATATCTGCTTTTGGAAGCAATAGGGGAATCAATGGAATTTATTGATTTATTGACATGGTTAGACATTCATGTAAGTAGAATCACTTTAGAAGTCGAATGCAGAGCGGATTAGGGTGTATGCAGACCTAGTAATTTAGACCTGAGGTGATGGTGGCTTGCACTGAAATTTTGGCAATGTCCAAGGACAGAGTTGGGGTTTAGTCTAGAGATCTTGCACTAAATCAACAGGCCATGGCAATAGCTTGGATATGATAGGAAATACATAGTGAGGAGTCAAGGATGTCTAAGGAGAGTCTAAGAAATTGAAAGATGTACTTGCTCTCTGATTGATTGATTGTCAATTCCCCAATATGATTTATTCTCCAAAGATATAGTTGACATTAAGAAACGACCCATTGCTACAAAATATTGATTACAGCATAGTTCATGAAAAGAAAAATGTGGTAATTAATAGTGTCCCATAATTTGGTAATGACTAAATAAATAGTGACTTATAAGTGAACTGGAATAATATTGGGACCAAAATGACAAATATGAAGAATATGGGAAGATTTCTATGAAGTGATGTAAAGTGAAGAGCCAAAAAAATTTGATATATAAAAAATGTGAAGAATAAAACTAAATGCATGAAGACAGAATAAATAAGCAAAAAACTCTAAATCAATGAACAGAAATCACAATTTATACATTGAAGTTAAAGACTTGTTCCTTTCTTTTCACAAAAAATAAACTGCAAAAATGAAAAGTTAAGTCAATTCCAACCAGTTTCCTGATGGAGGGAAAGTGATGTTTGGTTTTATGGAGTATTTTGAGTTCTTTTTTGGGGTAATTGTGAGTAATTTGAATTTTCTGCATTTTAGTTTGGATAAAATAAAACCTATTCTACACTTGATAAATGTATTAGTTACCTTTAGTCTATGTATGGGATCTGAGGTCTTCTTTTACCCACATCTGTGAAAACCTAAATAGAAACAATATTATAAAAAATTTTAGAGTAAACCTTGGATGGTGTGTATATGAGCCTTGCAGTGAATGATTTTTAAGGTTTCTCCAGAAATCCAATCTAGTCTTCATAATTACAGAGTTTAAGGAGATAATTAATTTAATAAGAGCTACATTTTCTTACAGGGTAGCTAGATGCTGCAGTGGATAAAGCACTGGCCTTGGAAACAGGAAGATGAAAGCTTGAATCCATCCTCTGACTAGCTGTGTGACCTTGGGCAGGTTACTTAACCCTGATTGCCTCATACCCAGGGCCATCTCCAGTCATCCTCATTCACATTTAGTCACTGGACCCAGATGGGCTCTTGAGAAGAAACTGAGACTGGAGACTTAGCACAACACCCCCCCCCCCACTCAAATCTATTTCATATGCTTGTCATGGTATAATCTCTGTGATATGAATCACTTTGTATTATTCTATATATGTTTATATATTTACTTAGTTGTGTTCATGTAGTATTTCCAAGAACCATGTATACTCCTAAGTGTAAGGATCTATTTTTGTGTATGTTTGAATCTCCAGGAATTTGTACACTGCATTGTACCATATACATATTGTATATGGTTAGCTTTTAATAGATGCTTATTTAACTAATTTGAGTTTAATTGAATTATAGTGCTTTGCTTAGCAGTTTTAGCAAAATGAACTTTGTCAGTCTTTTGCATATGGGGGGATGGGGGGCTATTTGTTTGAGTCTGTCCTGCTGTGTCCAAAAAAAACCCTGTCAATTAAGAAGGAAAAGGACTCAATTGCAATAGGTTACCAGGAGTTTATAATCACATTAAAAATATGTAAATTTAAATGTCCAAGGTATATGGGATTTCTAATAATAAAATAACTTTAGTTTGTTTTTGGATTTTATTTGTTAGCACTAAAATATTCATTCTGAAAACAAATTTTTTTTTCTTATTATACTTGATACCCTAAATGTGTCCTATGTAAAATGCTCCTTGTAGATTGGTCTGGGTGCCACTTGTGATTAATTGCTTATGCTTATTTATGAAGGTTAGAAATTCAAATGTAATCTGATTCACACATTGGAATTCATTCTGACACTAGGGCAGGAGGGGCTAAAATGTAATCATCAAATATTCTTTAAAACAAACCAAAGAAACAGAGAAAGAAAACATATTAATGCAATCTTATGCCTGAGAATTTTAAAAACAAGCATCATGAAATGTAAAGTTATGGTTCTCATAGGAATCATAACTGTGTTGTAAGGCAAATATGTATTAAGGCATAAATATAAGATACTATACTGTAATAGAAAATACTACATACCAGAATGCCAAGAGACTGAGTTATAATTGGCATGGGAACCATAGATTTGAATTTTCTGACTGGTTGGCATTTAAATTTTCAGCAATAACCCAGAAGAAACATAAATACCTAGCTACTACAATGATGGATGCTACATAAATATTTATAGATGTTTTAATGGCACATACTTAATAATCTTTTATTTACTTTATCTGCACAATTTAATTGAAGAAATAATTGCCAAATTTTGTTCAAATAAGGGCATCCAAAAATATGATGTAATGCATGCAAAATCAGCAAGTATAACTTTTCATAAAATTATAAATATTCTTAGAATTGGTAGAAAATAAACTCATCAATTTTGACTCATTAACTTTTAATTTATGATGACTTGGATAATAGTTGAGCTAAATTTTATCTTCCTATCAGCTATGGGAAATGCCTGCTAAGTAAATAATTGGATAAATGAAATTTGGGGGGAATGTTTAACTTAGTTAAAAGGACAAATGTCCTTCAAAGTGCTTCAGGAACATCTATTTGCTCACAAATAATGCAAAAAAAAATTAAAATGATCGTTATTCAGAATTTCTGCTTTGTAATATTTATGAGTCACAAATGCTAATGATGTTTTACTATATATTTGAAAATAATAGATTGTACCATGACATCATTACTAATTTCTTAGTACTATCATGAAAATAGTCTTTACTAATAATTTTGGGCAATTTTTTTGGTAGTCAGAAACTGTATAAAGCACTTCCTATTGGATTCTTCCAGTCTATGGTGGTCTATCAGTCATGCTAGCTTTTCCCATGACTGTATCTTACTGATTTATACAAAAATTGAGGAATCGCATGCTTCTGAAATTTCTTCCCCCCATTTTTAGCAGCTAGTTAAGGTCTTATGAGCACTGAAGAGGGAGGGTAAGGCATATTCATTATAGAGAAGTTAGGGTTCAAATACTGCCTCTGACACATATTAGGTAAATCAAATAACCTCTCAGGACCCTATATATTTCTCTAAGACTCTAAAACTGCAGAAGAGTTGCTAATCTAAGTATCAGTGAGATGCTTAGATTAATTTTCCATAATGGTAGATCCCTCCACTGATGAAATTATAGGTACAGATTCCTTCCCTCCTCACTACAAATTTTCAATCAAAGAAATCATTGTAAACAATTTTTCCCTGGGGAATAGCTATGCAACTTGTATATAGTTTTGAAGGAATACCTCTCTGCCATAAGAAATGATTACCAGGATGATTTTGGGAAAATATATAGAATGATTTGCTTGAAATAATAAAGCAGAGCCAAGAGAATGCTCTCTCTCTCTCTCTCTCTCTATATATATATATATATGTATATATGTATATATATGTAGATACATATATATGTATACAGTAATATTGTTCAAAGGATAGCTATAAATGAAAAATTATTCTGAGTATTATAATCAGCAGCAAATAACCCTTAAAGAAAGATACTACACACCTCCAAAGAAGGAATTGAAAAATAAAAGTTTGCATAATATGATTTTACATACATACATATATATATATATATATATCCATCTATATGTCAAATAGAGACCTCTACTATATGAGGTAAGGGGAAGATAGAGAAGGGAGAAAGACAATTAGAAATTAAAAATATAACAAAAATGTAAATTAAAAGAGAAACAAAAATATTTCCTTGTGTTGTGGTAAATTAATTTTTGAATTGTACTATTTTCCTGCTACAATACAGATATAGCCTATGCTATTTGGTTGCTTTTAATTGGTAATTCCTTTATGGATTATAGTTAAACTGCTTTATGGAAGTGAACACCTTACTCCCATGCCCTGCTTCTCATTCCCCACATTAAAAAAATAAGCTCATAGATATAGTAGAGTGAAAGAGAATAAAATGATTTCTCTACTGTATTCTCTTATAAAAGATCAGTTCTTTTTTTTGTCTGTTTCAATGTCACTAAAATTCAATACATATTAATGAATCAAAGAAGTGAAAAGGATCTATTAGGGGATATATTTCTGCCACTGTTTTCTATGGAAGTAAATGACCTGTATAACTTTGTGATTTGCTCTGTTTAAACATTGGTTCCACATAGAGGGGGGGGAAAAAGGGAAAAATTGCAAATTAAATCACGAATAAGCACTGTCATGCTGATGGAGACAAGTTCAATACAGATGATTTATCTACTTAGACAAATGAAATCAGTGTCAGTTGATCCTTCTGAAATGTTCTGATGCCTCTGCAAAAATTAAACAAAAGTTGTGGGCAAATTCAATTTTACCTCAGTCAATTTTTTTAAGTTATAAAAGGACAGATGAATTCTAAGGACAGAATGTAATAACAGGTCTATAAGTTAGAATTGGCCTATAAAGAATATTATGCTGGTGAACTGGTTGACCTTTGATGTGGATTTTGAAGAAAAAAAAGAATCAGGCATATGTCCCAAAATAAATATTTTGGGGAAGAAATATTATCAGCCATACCCTCTAGCATGAAAATGGCTCATTATGTCTCATACAACAAGAATGCTTCTAAATGTAAGATAGTTAAAATAATCATTTGTCATAAGTTTTTAACACAGTAGACTTATAATCAATAATTTAGTAGTGATGGCAAATCATTGGAAACCTCATACTGCCCCTCCAGCCCCCCCCCAAAATAAAACCACTGTATTAGTATTATTTAAACAGGCACATTCTTCAGGAGTTATTACCATTGGTTGATTGCAAAAAGTCTACTGCCATTAGGAAAGGATGGTTCAATGTCAAAAGCACTGATGTGGGAGTCTATAAGATCAGGATTTTTTCTAACTTTGCTATTTACTACTTGCTTAATCTTGAGGCCAGTCACTTGACCTCTCAGGTTTTCAGTTTCTTCATCAGAAAAATAAAGGAGTAGCATTTTATTATTTAAATCCTATAACTCCCAAATTATATAGGTTACAACTTGTAGCAATCAAAATATTTAGTTTAAAGACATATACAATTTTTCCTCCATCCCCAGACTAATGAAAGATATTTCGTGTACCTTTGTAAGAACTAATTTGACTAATTTTTATTCAGTATAGGTGAGTGTATTTCAGGACACAGTGTCAAGGAAAATATAAACGGTTAAACAATGCAGATGCATATTAATTCAGTTGTTATAATATCATTTGGATAATTTTATTTTAATAAAGTAGACCAGAAAAAAGCATAGACAGTGCTTCCTATTTAAATGCTGTATGATTTGTCAATGTATTTTTCTTTGTTAACTGTGTCATTTTTTTTCTATCTTCCTCCTCAAGCTTTAGTCATTTCTATGTAACTAAAACTAAATCAGACCAGATCATAACATTTAGTTTGCCTGCTTTTGTGGCTTTGTCAATCAAGCGACACTGTAGCAGATCAGATGACCAATTTGATTCTGCCTCAGGTGTGCCCCTGTGCCCTGATTAGATGATTTCAAACTTCCTTCCACAATTGAAAAATTGAAAATTATCTGCCTTGCCCATTGAACTTAAAAACACTGCCTAAACAATATCGTAATTGAGGTTGAGTTATTTCTTCATTTGTATTTTCTTTGAGTCTATTCTACACGACTTTGACTTTTTTAAAAAATTTATTATTTGACCTAATAAGCTATACAAGCTCTCATCTCATGCAGACATATCTAAGTCACTTAAATTTTTGTTTTAACAAAAAGGATCTAAGGCTATGTCTTCTATAAAAACAAAGAAACAAACGTGATAAACCAACTTCTTGTTTTGTCTATACCAGAATAAATTTTTTATTGAATTTATTTCTCTAAATGAATTGACCAGGTTTTTTTTACACACCATATTAGACACCACTTTGGGTTTTGTAGTATAAATTTTTAAACCATCCTCACAAAAGCCAAAACAGTAGTTAACAGAGCACAAGTCTTGTTGATAAGAAAGTTCAAATCTTGTCTCTAAAGGACAAGATTCTGTGTAATAATAGGTGAGTAATTCTCTCAGTGTCTCAGAGGGCTCTCTTAAGATTCTCTGATGTAGGGGTATTAGTGTTCTATAGCAGAGGAAAAAGTTTCCATATCAGGAGTACCCAATTTGATGAAATTACAGGCCTGGACAAAAACAAGATCAATAAATATCAAAAGCCTGTCTCAGCACAGAAAAGGGATTTCTCCTTTTATCTTCCTAAAATTAGTTGTATCTCCTAGATTATCATTCATTTAAATTGTGCTTTGAATTTCATGTCATGTAATTTGTTTGCCAAAAAATTAAAGGGTAATAACAATGTTGAATATTTAGATGATGAAATTTATTGGAGATCAAGGGCGTAAGTTGTATCAATACACTGGAAAGTAAATCTTGAAGTTTCTTTTATTCCAAAGCTAAATCTCTAAATTTGATTATAATGAAAATTCCTTTGCTAAAAAATTATGAAGTGATATCATGAAGTCATTTAAAAATCCATTTCAGATTTTTTTAAACAACATTAAAAAGTTTATGAGAGGGAATATTACATTCAACATAAGGCATTTTGAATCTGCCTTGAGGTTGAGTTAGTGGTTCAAAATGTTCTGAGAAAAAAATGAAAGGATATGAGAAAACACCAGAGGGGAAGAAGAGATGGAAGAGGAAGGAAAGAAATGAGACTGGAGAAGTTGAGAAGGGGTTGAAAGAAATTAAGAGAGGAGATGAATTGATAGGAGAATGCGAGAGGATGATTATGAGAGTGAAGAGGGAATGAAAGAAGATGGATAGGAAGAGATGAAAAAGACTGAGAGAGTAGGTTAAGAATAAAAAGTTACTAGGGTCAGCTGTCTGGCACAGTTCTAGAATGTTCAGCTTGGAATCATCTTCCTGAATAACCCCAGGCAAATCACTTAAAACTCTAAAATGAGCTGGAGAAGGAATACTCATATATCTTTGCCAAAATAAGGAGTTATACATGACTGAACTAAAAATGGTGATTAATGGAAGTGAGAAGACATGAAAGAAAATGTGGTTTGAGGCAAGAAAATGGAGAAGTAAAGAGTTGCAAGTGATGAGAAGAATAGGAGATTAGTCTGAAGAAAGGCTGGATGACTACTTCTTGGAAGTAATATAAAGGAAATTCCCATTAGATAATTATTGGACTAGTCATATTCAGTAATTTGCCAAAGACTCCTCAATTCTGTGGTTCTATAAAAATAAACCCATGTATACAAATATATCTTCAATATTTTGATGAACATATGATCTCATTATTTTGAGTAGTCCTCAATTGTAGAGCAATAACCATCAATACCATTTCATTTGATGGGTATCTTTCCATTTCCTTTATAAATAATGTCCCACAGATCAATGAGCTAAGTATCAGGAGCTTTCTTCTGTCTTCTAATTCTTCATTGATATCCTAATATTCATTTTTTTGTTATTTTTGTCTTACTATATGACCAACCTCTTTTAGTTTTGTCTTTGATATCTTTTACAGAAATTCCATTTTACTAACCCAAGCCTTGACAAACACCATTTCACTCTGCCTCCTCTACTCTCTAATTAAAGGTCTGTTGGTGGAGTACTAACCTCCTCTTAATCTCTTCTTTTATTGAGGGTAGAACTTTTGTTCACTATGTTCTGCATCTTGTCCTGGTGTCAACTCTATGGAGTAACCAATTTCCTTCCCTGTTTGAATTTGTGTTTCTCTCCCCTTATCTCTCCATTTGTTTCTGAGCTCCTTGAAGGTAGGATCTATCTTTTATTGTCTCCCTAAAGCTCAACAATGTGCTTGATTAATGTTTTTTGAATTATATTAGATTGGAAATTCATAAGAAATAAAAATGTGTCTAAAGTACTATTGGACTTCCTCAATATACCTCAAAAAAGGTTTGAAGGTTGAAAAAAGGTTGAAATTATGCGAAAATAAATTCCAGGGGTCATGTTGAACAGTGTTTTGACAGTACAAAGAGGTCACTCTGAATCTGAAGGTAAGTCCAAAACAAGGAACATGAAGTTAGGATGGCAGCAGGAAGGTCTATCTATATCATGACCAGTCTCTGTAGGATATAGAAAAATTTTCTGCTCTCTTAGCACCAGTCAGCTTATATGTGTAGTGATAACATGGGGTACAGTGAGGCTTCCTTCTAGGAAATTTAATGAAAAGAAGGAATGAGTATTAAGGATAAGCTTTTCTGCATTCCATTCAACCATGGGGAGAGTTCCAGACTCCAGGAAAGGGAGGGGCTTTTGTCTACAGACAATATTACATGGATAAGATCCAGGGGAAGTAATGGGGTGGGGCAAAGCAAGTCAATCAATATCAGCCATATGCCCAGTCTTCATAGATAAAAATGCACTTGGCATTAATAAGAGCACTGCAAATATCCATATATATGCATATAGATATAGATTAGATATAGATATAGATGATATAGATGTAGATATAGGTGTGGATATGGATGTGGATATAGATATAGATATTGATATTGATATATACCCAAAATATTTTTTTTAGGTTTTTGTAAGGAAAACAGGGTTAAGTAGCTTGCCCTATGCCACACAGCTAGGTAATTATTAAGTGTCTCAGAACGGATTTGAACCCAGGTACTCCTGACTCCAGGTCCAATGCTTTATCCACTATGCCATCTAGCTGCCCCTTATACCCAAAATGTTTCAAAAAAATACTTGTTAGTAATATTCTAAAGCCTATAACATCATAGTATGTGTTTTTCCATGGCTATTTGGGAAATCTGTAATTTTCATTTTTCTGCAATCATGATATTCTATAATGTAACCATAAATGTCATCAAGAGAATATTGGGGGGGGAGAGGTAGCTAGGCGGCATAGTGGATAAAGCACCGGCCCTGGAGTCAGGAGTACCTGGGTTCAAATCCAGTCTCAGACACTTAATAATTACCTAGCTGTGTGGCCTTGGGCAAGCCACTTAACCTCATTGCCTTGCAAAAAAAAAAGAGAGAGAATATTGAGGGGAGAGGAACCAAGATGGCAGCATGGAGGCAGTAATTCCCAAATCCCATAAAATTAAGACTCTAACCAAACTCTAGAGTGGCAGAACCCACAGAAATACTAGCAAAACAGTTTTCCCACCCAAGACAAAAAACCCAATTTTCTGACCCATGGGAAAGGTCTATTCCACCAGGACCAGAGTTGGAAAGTGTTGAGCACAACCCAGCAGCCCAAAAACAAACCAGCTCCAGCTTTTTAGGAATAGCCTGCAGGGTACCTGGGTCCCTGGGAGTGCCAGGGTCAGTGACAATGGAAGATGTTTCCAGTCATCTCAGTTCAGGGATCTCCAAGGGCAACTTGGAAGATTAGTGGGAAATCTTTACTGCACCAGAGTGAGCATGGAGCCTAGGTCAGTGCCTGCCTCAGGTCAGCCCCACCTTGGGAACCTGCTGAACTACCTAGCAGTTGCTTCCATAGCACTCAGACAACAGACCATAAGAGGTTGGAAGAGACTGCAAAGTTCTCTCTGCTATCCCTGCAGCAGGGACCCTCCTCAAAGCTCCAGGGAAGAGGGGAGTACTTGTAGTCATCCATAGACCAGAGCACAGGCCAGGAGATTAGTCAGAGTTTCTCATAAGACCTTGAAGGAATTATGGTCCCTGGGGTGGGGGGCATCCCAAAAAACCTCCAAAAGCTTTGGAAGTATGTTAAAATCAGGTCATAAGCGGGGGAAATAAGCAAGCAATAGAAGAAAAAGAATTTGACCATAGAAAACTACTTTGATCCCATAGAGAATCAAAATATACTCTCAGACAAAGGCAAAGCTTCTGTGTCCAAACTCTCCAAGAAAAATAGTAATTGCTCTCAGTCTATGAAAGAGCTCAAAAAAGACTTTGAAAATCAAGTAAGTGAGGTAGAGGAAAAATTGGAAGAAGAAAGAACAAGTCAGGAAAATTGTGAAAACCAAGTCAGCAGCTTGGAGAAGGAGATGCAAAAAAATAATGAAGAAAATAACATTATAAACCAGTTTAGATCAAATGGAAAAAGCAGTCTGAAGGGTCAATGAGGAGAAGAATGCCTTGAAAAAGCAGAGTTGATTAGATGGAAAAGGAGATATAAAAGCTCTCTGAAGAAAATAATTCCTTAAAATGTAGAATGACATTAAAAGAAACTGGAGACTTTATGAGAAATCAAGAAACAATATAACAATATAAACAATATAACAAAGGAAAAGAATGAAAAACTAGAAGAAAATGTGAACCATCTCACTGGAAAAACAACTGACCTGTAAAATAGATTCAAGAGAGATCATTTAAAAATGTTTAGGCTACCAGAAAAAGAGCCTAGACTTCTCTGATATCCTAGAAGAGAGGGTAAATTAGAAATTGAGGGAATCTACTGATCACCTCCTGAAAGAGATCTCAAAATAAAAACTTCCAGGAATATTATAGCCAAATTACAGAACTCCCAAGTCAATGAGAAAATATTACAAGCAACTAGAAAGAAACAATTCAATTACTATGGCACTACAGTCAGAATTACATAGGGTTCGGCAACATCTACATTCAGGACTTGTAGGGCTTGGAATAATTCCAGAAGTGAAAGGAACTTGGACTGCAACTGAGAATCAACTACCCAGAAAAACCTAATATCCTTTTTCAGGGGAAATGAAGATCATTCACTGAAATAGGGGATTATTTTTTGAAAAAAGGAGTGGAAGGTGGGGGGGGAAGGTGAGGGTGGTAATGAATGAGTCTTTATTTTCATTGGAAATGGCTCAGATAGTTAAAAACAAACACTTGATAGAGAATAGAAATCTATCTTACCCTAGGGAAAAAAGGAGAGGAAAGGGATGGAAGAAAGGGGATGAGGATTAGAGGGGGTGGTGGTATAGGTGATAGAAGAGAGGAAAGATTGTGGGAGAAAGTAGTCAGATACCACACATTTTTGAGGAAGGATGAGAGAGAGAGAGAGAGAGATAAATGGGAGTGGGGAGGAATATAATGGAGGGAAATACAGTTAAAGAAAAGCAACTGTGGGAAAAAATATTGAAGCAACTTTTCTGATGGACTTATAATAAAGAATGCAACCCATCTCAGAGACAGAGTAGATGATATCTGAACACAGACTGAACTACACTTTTTTCTCTCACTTTATTTTTCTTAAGGTTTCTTGGTCTTTTGGGAGGGAGAGGAGACTATGTTTACTTTCACAATAATATTATTGTAGTAATGTGAAAATAAAACAATAAAAATAAAAATAATAAAATAATTTTTAAAAGAGCATATTTAAATTAAAAAGCTAGAACTGAGTGACAAGCAAGTAGCTTGGTGTCTTTTAAAGCATTACAAAAATTCCCAATCCCATTTACTCCAATTTAAATAATTCATAATGTTACAACCACCCATTTTTTGTTGTCTGCAACCATTTCACTCATATCCAAGTCTTCATGATCCCATTTTGAGGTTTTCTTGACAAAAATACTGTAGTGGTTTGCCATTTCTTTCTCTATTCCTTTTTATAGATGAGGGACTGACACAAACAGGGTTAAATAACCTGTCCAGTGTCACAAAACTACTAAATATCTATGATCAGATTTGAATTCAGAAGGATGACTTCCTGACTTCAAGCTTGGCACTCTATCCACTGGTGCCAAATACTGCTCTTCAAGTATCCATAATACTTGTCAAAGACATATGTTTCAATAAACTAAATGTTTTACCTACATAATTGCATAACAAAACTTTCGGAATATAAATTCTTTATCCATTTGTTTAGTTTGTTCCACTTTGTTTTTTTGAGATGACTCAAGAAAGAAAATAGTTTTGAATGGCTTAAGATCTAATTGAAGAAGTTCTTTAGTACTTGTAGTTTGAAGTAATCAGTACAATGTCATGGGCAAACAAAAATATATAGTATAAAGAATTTCTTATAGGTTTGAACTTTTAGCTGGACATCTTCCATGGCAGAAGGGAACAATTTCAACAAGCATATCTGCCTTCCTCAAGACTGTTAGAGAGTCTTGAACAAAATTATCTTTCTTTTTTCCCCCATTTTAATTATTTGTATTTAAAGTTTTGAGTTTCAAAATTTATCCCTCCCTTCCCCTCCCTCCCAAAGCCAAGCAATCAGATATAAGTTACACATTTGCAATTATGCAAAATATTTCCCTATTAGTCATCTTGTATAACATAACTTAATTAAAAGAAAAAAGAAAGTGAAAAATAACATGTTTTAGTCTGTATTCAGTCAATATAAGTTCTTTCTCTGGAGGTGGATAGTATCATTAGTGCTTTGGGATTGTCTTTGAATCATTGTACTGTAAAGAATAGCTGAGCCATTTACAATTCTTCATTGAAAAATATTGCTATTACTATGTACAGCATTCTAGTTCTGTTAACTTCTTTATGCATTAGTTCATGTAAGTCTTTCCAGGTTTTTCTGAAATCACCTTGCTTGTCATTTCTTATTGCACAATAATACTCTATTATAGTTATATGCCACAGTTTGTTTAGCTGTTCCCAGTTGATGGGTATCAGTTTCATTTCCAATTCTTATCCTTCACAAGAAAAATTCCTCTAAATACTTTTTGTACAGCTAGGTCATTTCCCCTTTTGTTGATGTTTTTTGGATGTAGATATAGCAATGGTAATGTGAATCAGAGGGTATGCATGGTTTTATAGCCCTTTGGGCATAGTTCCTTATTGCTCTCCCTAATGATTAGATCAATTCACAGTTCCACCAACAGTACATTAATATCCCAGTTTTCTCATAGCTCCTCTAACATGAAAAATTTTCCAGGTTTATCATCTTAGCCACTCTCATAGATATTACCTCAGATTTGTTTTAATTTGCATTTCTCTGATAAATGGTGATTTAGAACATTTTTTCATATGACAATTTTCATATAAGCTTTGATATTTTGTTTTGAAAACTGCCTGTTCATATTTTTTGACCATTTATCAATTGGAAAATATGACTTTTATTTTTTAAAATTTGACTCATTTCTCTGTATATTTGAGAAATAAGACCTATATCAGAGATTCATGTTGTAAATTCTTCCCAGTTTTCTGCTTTCCTAATAATTTTGGTTGCATTGGTTTTGTTTTTACAAAAACTTTCAGATTTTATATAATATAAATTACCTGTTTTATGTTTTGTAATTATCTCTATTTCTTTCTTAGTTCTAAATTCTTCTCTTTCCATAAATTTAACTGTTCTATGCTCTCTTAATTTCTTTATATTACCCTTTATTTGTAAATTATAAACCCCTTTTTGACCTTATCTTGTTATATAGTGTGAGATGTTGGTCTGTAACTAGTTTCTACCATATTCTTTTCCAGTTTTCCTAGCAGTTTTTTAACCAAATAATGAGTTTTTGTTCCAAAAGCTTAGGCTTATCATATACTAGATTTCTATGATCATTTAATATAATGCAATTTGTACCTAATCTATTCCATTGATCTAACGCTCTGCTTCTTAGCCAATACCAGAATGTTTTGATAATTACCACTTTATAATACAATTTGAGATTTGGTGCAGTTAGATCAATTCCTTTCACATTTTTCATTGATTCCCTTGATACCCTTGACCTTTTGTTCTTCAATATGAATTTTGTTATTATTTTTCCTAACTATAATATACATTTTTGAAAGTTTGATTGGTATGGAACTGATGAAAAGGAATATTTAAGTAAAATTGTCATTTTTATTATATTGGTTTGACCCACCTATGAGAAATTAATATTTTTCCAATTGTTTTGATCTGATATTTTTGTGTGCGAAAGTGTTTTATAGTTTTTTCCATATAGTTCCGGATTTGTCTTGACAGATAGACTTCCAAGTATTTTATATTGTCTACATTTATTTTAAATGGAATTTCTCTTTCTACCTCTTGCTACTGGACATTATTGGTAATATGAGAAATGCTGATGATTTATGTGTTTTTTAATATGGTGCAAGTTTGCTAAAATTGCTAATATTTTTAAATAGTTTTAGGTGATTCTCTAGGATTTTATATATAATATATATTATATATAATCATATATAGTTAAATATAATTATATATAATCTAAGTATACCCCCTATTATCTGCAGAGTGCTTATTTTGTTTCCTCATTGACTATTCTATTCTTTCTATTTTTCTTCTCTTATTGCTATAGCTTGTATTTCTAGTACAATATTAAAGAATATAATAAAAATCCTTGCTTTACCCTTGATTTGTATTGGGAAGACTTATGAGCTATCAATTAATTAATTAATATTTAATTAATGAATTATTAATGAATAAATAATGCTTGCTAATAGTTTTAGATAAATATTACTTAATGTTATAATGTTTTTTTTAAATATAGGAAAAAGTGCTATATTTTGTCAAATGCTTTTTCTGCATTTATTGTGATAATCATAAGATTTCTGTTGGTTTGTTACTTTTAAGGTCAATCATTTTATCATTTTCTTATAATTGAACCACTTTGCAGTCCTGGTATAAATCTCATCAGGTCATAGTGTATATTTCATGTGACAAATTGCAATAATCTCTTTTCTAGTATTTTCTTCAAAATTTTACATTAATATCGTATGAGAAATTGATATATAATTTTCTTTCTCGATTTTGGGATTTGTGTCATAAAAGGAATTTGATAGGCTCCTTTTTTTGCTGATTTTCTCAAGTGGTTTATATAGTATCAGAATTCCTTAAATGTTTGGTATCATTTGCTTATAAATCCATCTGGTCCTGGGATTTTTTTTCCTTAGGAAATGCATTAATGGCATGTTCAATTTTCTTTTCTAAAATTGGATTATTTAAGTATTTTATTTATGCTTCTGATAATCTGGGTAATTTATATTTCTAAAGATATTCATCCATTTGATTTAGATTGTCAAATTTATTGACATAATAGCTCCTCACAATTGTCTTAATTTCTTTTTCACTGATAGTGAATTCAAGATTTCCAATTTTTAAATTAGTGTTTTGATTTTCTTTTTTCCTTTTTTTTAAAAATAAAATTAACCAATGGTTTATCTATTTTTTCAGAAACCTTCTAGTCTTTTTACTGCCACTTTTTCTTTGTACTCATATATTCCTTCTATCATTGATTGTCCCTTCTATCTCTTTACTGACATCTTTAGAAGACTTTTTAGTAAATATTTCTCATTCTTGTCATTGTATCTAACTTTCTGTTCCTTTATTTGTGTTTTCTTCTATGTCACCTTGGCCTCTTCTAGAATGCATGTTCTAATCTTTCCCTGATTAGATCAACTATGCTTGAAAGACCTTTTCTTTTGCTACTGATCTTGGAAATTTCCTTTCTCAAATTCCCCAGCCTTTAAAACTTTCAAGATCCTGGAATGATATATTGGAGATTAAAAAGTATAAGGAAATATGAATTCTTTAGAAATAGTTATTCCTTTTACAACAGATATTCTTTTCAAATACACATTAACATAATGGTTTAATAAAGTAATCATTTTAAAATGCCTTAATCCCTTATATTTTAAATATATATTAATTATAACTTTACATAAAGCAATACAGCTGATCCAAATTCCTATGAGACAGAGAAGAGAGATGCTTTCTTCATACCCATATTTATTATTATTATTATTTTCAATATGAACTACTAATAATAAATGAAATGCAAATAGAAATATAAGTTTTCTAAAATACTTTACATGCATTACTTTATTTCATTCTACCAACAAAACTGTGAAGAAAGTGCTTGAGATATTATTAGTCCCATTTTAAAAAGGAAGAAACTGAATTTTACACTGAATGCTTGTCTAATCTGGATTAGAATCCAGGTCTTCCTTACTTCAAATCCATTATTCTTTCCATTCCCAAATTGGCACCAGTTCATTATGAACGATCCACTTAGGCTAGTGACCACTTTGACTGCATTTACATGCATTTATTTTCTATGGGCCAAAACACAGATAATAAGATAAAAGGAGCCATGAAAGCAGCATAAATTCAAATCAAAGATTTAAAGATCCAATTAGTTCATTTTGATCAATTTCTTGATCTAAAGGTCGAAGAAATAATCTCTCCCCACCTCACAATGATTAAATTTGATTGGTTGTTTTGTCTTCTGTGGATACAGATTATCTCTATATCTATATCATCTATATCTATATCTATATCTATCTTTATAGGTGACTATATCTTTATAGGTGACTATATCTTTATAGGTGACTATATAGATATAGATATATAAATTAGATTAGATTAGATTATAGATAGATATAGATATAGATATAGTTTATAGGTTATCAAATCCTGACAATGTTATTGAAAGCCATAAAATCAAGTTTGTGTGCTCTGTTTTCCAAAATTACCGAAGCAATTTACCCCTGATCAGTTGGAGTGCTCTAGTTGCATTTGCAAAGATAAAAATAGCTCTGTCAGACACAACAACTGTCAAACTTGATGCCTCAGGGCTTCACATACAATAAAGCCAGATGTAGATGCTAAATCATATGTACTCTTCTCTGCCTCCTCCTCAAGAAAGCATCCTTTTAGTCGAGTTTATAGCTCTGTGTTTTGCATCTATATTTTGATACTGAGGGGGAAAAAATGATGCACAAACTACAGGAGGTAGGGAATGGAAAAGCAAGAGCACCTGTCTAAATCTGAACTCTCAGACACATCAGAAAGGAAATCATTCATCTATTACTGACAGAAGACCCTTTGAAGACCTAGAGAGAAGTCTTGATTGTACTAGGATACCATTATTATAAACCTTGCTATATCTGCAAGGATGTTTAATGGATCTTTTGAAATCTCCTTGCAAGATCCTGAAATTCTACTGCTGTCCCCACTAACTTTTACACACAAAACACACACACACACACACACACACACACACACAGACACACACCTTTCTGTTTGTCTTCTGGTGAAGCAAAATAAACTCTATGAAGAAATCATCTTCAGGAGTGGAGATATCAGTCAATTTGACTGACTATCATCTTTTTTGGCAAGCTGAGAGTCTTTAAAAAAGACACACACAAAAATATGCACATTTTCAAAGACCAGAGTAAACCCATCAGTTGTAGGATATAAAGGGCACCTAGCATTCTCTTTCATACTTAGTTCTATAATATTTCAGTGCATCTAAAAGATTCATATATTTAAAAGGTAGATTCACTACAATTATTCACAATATGATTTTTAATCTGTGTGTCAACCTTTGCACAAACTATTTTTTAATTGTACTTTAACTGGATATGTGGCTGTTGATAAAAGCTGGAGGATTTTGGTGTCGATTATTAAGGTCCAAAGGCTTAGTCCAGAAAGAAGTCTGATGCACTCCAGGACTTTATTATTTTCTCTACATCTCCCAAGGATATTCAGTAAAGGCCAAATTCCTGTCATACTCCCAATTCTATCAATTTCTTAAGAATAGGGCAACTCGATGACATAGTTTTTAATAATTGGATAATGTCTTAGATGATCATAAATGTTAAGAAAAAAATTATTGTGAGAAAACTTTAGTAAAAATCTCAATATCACTATGTTCTTAGACTTGCTTCAACCTAGCTTTATTTCTAGTCCAGTTATGCTGCCTGTTAGTTTGTATTTGAAAAATAATTATCCTATTTTTATATTCATACAGACTCTAGAAACTTTAGTGAAATATGTCTTTAGTGAAATTATAATTTATAAAATATATTTTTCAGTCATAGAAAAATGTTCTTAACCAATCCAGCAATTATTGAAACCTAGCTTCCAGGGATATGGAAATCTTCATAACCCTCATTGTATTCAATAATCCCTCAGAATCATTTTGCAAGTAGCAGACATGCCCCTAAACTCTACAGCTTGATCTTCAAAAACAACAGCCCCATGTACATGATTAACTGCAAAGTCCTTAACTGGCACAATAAATAGGAAACTTTATTTTAAAAAGCACCATCCTTCTAATGTCATTGTATTTCTCTCTTATTTCAATGCTAAATAATTCAAACTTACCTCAAAATACTGTTTAACTTTCTTACTTGGGGAGGTTACAATTGGAGTAGAGGAGAGAGGAATCCAAGGGATACTAGAGGCCAAAGACCTAAGGAAAAAAAAGTGACTTGATGTGATTAAAGGAAAATATTCTGACATTAACAGTGCATTACTTTTATCCTTTGAAATGGTTTCAGATTCAGAATACTTTTTATAATAACATTGAGCACAGAAGAAAGAGAATATAAAGGTTTCTAGAAACAAAGTATAATTTATCTAAGTGTGTTTTTTAAAAGCTTCCATGTCTTTTTTTTCAGTCATTTAATTAGGGTGAAGAGGAAAATTGCTGATAATACTTTACTTTTCTTATATGTAGGGTCTTTAATCTAAGGATCTTACAGTGCTTCAGAAATATTAATTAAGCTTTGTGATAGAACTGTGAGGTACAGTTCAGTGTCCTGGCTAAATAGAATGTAAAGAAACAAAAGGATTATGACAAACAATCTTACTGAGAAGGTTAGTTTCCAAAAAGAGAATAAAAGAAAAAAGCCCCAGATACTTAAAGTGCTAATAAGAGATTTCGAAAGCAGAATTCAAAATTTGGAGGAAACTTGCAGAAATTGTTATTTTCACAGTGACAGATATCCCTACTGTATACTTTCCCATTACCCAAGAACGGCTGAACCAAACAGGCATGCATTTAGGCAAAGAAATGTATGCTTAACATATTCACAAAGGACCTTTGATTTTATTCTCTGGAATTTTGCTTCTACCTCTTCTCTGCAACTTATCATGTGCTATATGGCCTTTATAAATTCTACATGTCTTACTATCTATACTAGATTTTAAATTTATCCAAAATATAATGATAGTTCAAATTTATAGAAAATTTCACATATTGCAAATTACTTACCTGACAACCCAAGGAGATAGGTAATACAAATTTGTTATGTACAATTTTCTTTTTAAAAAAAGAAAATCATAGTGTCTTGCACTCAACAGAAAGCTGAATAAATATTAATATAACCAAATAATATGCTGCAGTGAAAAAAGTACTATAAAGGACATTTGCAGAATTGGGTTTAAATCCTAGATTTCCAACTTTCTGTTGAATTTGGTCAAGTCACTTATTCTGTCTAGGCCTCAGGTTTCTCTTATGTAAAATGAGATTATTGAACCATATTACCTAGCTATAAGTTTCATGAACCTGAATAAACAAATTAATGGATGAATGAATAATATTCAGGGAAACAAAATGGGGATTAACAGGGAAAAAGTTATTTGCTTTTTAAGAGTGATATTAACTTTCCATACCAATGAAGAGGCTTTACCAAGACATTTTTCCAGCTCTTTTAGGAATACGAAACCATCAACTATGGATAACCAGTCTCCATCCCATCATTGTTTGCAGTCACTGAATGAAACTGAGGAGTAGTGATATCTGTCCAAACTATGCATTTTCCAAGGGAATTTGTTAAAACTCTATTTCAGGATAAACTATTTTGACAGAGCTAGTGTCCACCTAATTTGCCCTATTCCTGAAAATCAGTCAGGGACCCTAGAAACACTATAGAAAACAACATGCCTGCCTAAGACATCATTTATTAAATGTCACCTTCAGTGCACTAAATGATACTGTAGTGGCATGAAAGAGTTAATGTTTTTCCCAGAAATGAGCAAGTTACTCCTGCCTGACTGTTACGATCAGGCCCATTATATTTTATTTGAAGGTATGACTTGTTTCTCTCTCTCTCTTTCCTAAAGGAAACTATGGGTTTAGCTTAGTGTTATCTTTGGAATTTAATTCAATTTAACTTTTCTTTTTCTTTACCCAAAACTTTTTTCTTTACCAGTAGATGTGTCTCATTGTAAGACAAACTAGAAAAGCAAAATCCAAATTTACAAAAAGGTACATTTTTGGAAAATTCATTTGAATTAAAAAAGGATTTTCTGATATAAGACACTATAACTCTTTTACCCTTTCAAATTCTAGAACCCCTTTATCAACTGTATCTTTTAGTTAAAAGAAATGTTTATTATACTCCTTCTATGGGCAGAGTCCTATACTTAAAAGTGGTAAGATGCGACATTTAGATGTAGCATAAAATATTCTCTATCCACATGGGGTATAAAGTCTAGTGGAGTGTTGAAATCTATATATTTAATACATAATAATAATGTATTGAGTACATTGTGCTTTGTGAGGTCAGGAAAAGAATGTTATTAATAACAGAGATAATTAGGAAGGATTATATGGGATAAATGACATTTGAGTTAGTCCCCAAAATTTGGGTAGAAAGTCAGCAAGTAAAGAAGAGAAGGAATGTCTTCAAATACTGATGCAAAGGAATTATTTCTTATACTTGTTTGTGTTCGTCCTCACAACAGAAAATTTCACATATTGCAAGAGTGGGAACTTGCAGGTGTTAGAATGGTATGAAGCATTAATTGATATCTATTGTGAGTAAAAGGAAGGAAGCAGAGGTGGTTTGAGTTATAAGATATGGGACAAAAGTGGATAATAGCAAATAAAAAGAATTATCCTTAAAAGCTATCTATATTTTTTCTGTGACTTTTCCATCTCCTCTCTCTCTCTCTCTCTCTCTCTCTCTCTCTCTCTCTCTCTCTCTCTCTCTCTCACACACACACACATACACACATATCTATCTATATCGTATATGCATATTTATTTATCAGAAAGTATTATTCTATTTATTAATTTTTTTATTATTTTAAAAAATTTAACAGGAAAAAATATTACTCTAAGTATTTCTATTAACTGTAGCTATGAAAAGCTTAACTCTTCAGACAAATGAATCTGTAACCATGATAACATCATCCCCTGGGTGGCAGCTTATCCTAATTTCAGATGAAGTATCAAGGAAGGACAAGGTAGCACAGTGGATAGAACAATGGCTTGGAATTACAAGATTCAGCTTCCTGACTTCAAATCAGGTCTTACATTAGCTGTGTGACTCTGGACAAGTCACTTAACTGTTGCTTACCTTAGTTTTCTCATCTGTAAAATGAGCTGAAGAAAGAAATGGCAAGCCACTCCAGTATCATTGCCAAAGAAAACTCTAATGGGTTTACCAAGAGTCAAACAAGACTGAAAAACAATTGAACCAAATCAAGAAAGGAAATAAATATCTACTGAAGAGTAAACAAAGATTTCTTAGGTGTCATATTAAAGTGATAGCAAATACTACAATTATCTAATTTTTAAAAAATAGATTTTAGTTTATTTTCTGTTAGATATTCTCCACTTTTCCCACTCCAACACATTGTGAAAGCAAGAAATACAAGTTCCATCACAAATATGAAGATATGCAAAACAAGAAAGAGAGAAAAAAGGGACAATGGAAGGAAAGAAAGAAGGAAGAAAAAAGACAAAGAAAAAGGAAAGAAAGAAATTTGGCTCAATTTGTAAGTTTTTAAGTTCAACCCATTTTTTGGTTTTGTTTTTCTGGAGGCAGATAGCATTTTTCATCAGTTCTTTGAAATTGTGGTGGGTCATTGGGTTGATTAGAGTTATTAAATCTTTCAAATTTGGTTTATAATATTGCTATTGCTATATCAATTATTTTATTGGATTTACTCACTTCACTATGCATAGATTCACATAAGTCTTCTCAGGTTTTTATAAGTCATTCCTTTCATCATTTATTATAGGAAAAAAATGATATTATTCCATGCTGCAATTTTCTTAAAAATTTTTTTCAAATGGTAAAAAACATTTTTATCTCACTCATTTATCATGGCTGAAAACCTGAAAACTTAACCTAATATTTGGCCTAAAATGTTAAAATTATCAGAATGATCTCTACAAACCAAAAAAGAAAGGAAAAATTTAGCATTAGCAAAAATTTAAGTTGGGAGAACCCATCTGAGTCTGTGCAACAGAGATAAGAAGCAAGGAATCCACATAGTCTCAATGGGTATTTACAACACATTTAAACTCATTTTAGTACTAGGATACTCTGGTCTGTCTTCCCAAACCCTAAGTAGAGTTACAAATGTATGCTGCATAACATAAATGGGGAAGTAGAAACTAGGAAAATCTTGAGGATGTAGCAGTTTAACTGGAGCAGACTGATTTTCTTCAGCTTTCCAAGTCTGCTGATTGATGTAGATATGACTGGGCAGTCATGGCTCTATATGGCATGCTTTTGTTTCACTGGGGATATTGCATTATTCACAGAGATGTCTTGTGGGATGCCTGATTTTCAGAAGACTGAGTATGTCAATGGGGGGAACTGAGCAGTGATGATGTATCTGGAAGATATGGCCTAAGAGCCTGTATCTGATCATTGAAGAAGACTATTCAGTAGCTGGCATCCTCTTGACATACCATGACAGATAGCTGAGAGCAAGCAACACATTGTGTATTTGTGAAATTGCTGTCATAGAGTACAGACATTATTCCTTTAGTGTATGACTCATTTCTTCTGCTTTGCCAATCTTCTATACAATTCACCTTTCTTTGTGATTTCTCCCTCTTACACTTCCCTTTTGAGTAAGGATTGTACGTAAACTCATTTTTAAAGTTATCAGGAAAAAATAAACTTTAAATTCTAAACAATGTAGCTTGGGAGAATTCATTAAAGACATCAAACTGTCATTACCAGAGGTATGGGCTATGTCAGTTTGAATGATTAATGTGAAAATGTTGCAATGCATCTTGAAAAACTAATGAGCAGTTTATAAGAAGGTGATTAGATTATTAAGAATAGGATGTACAAAACATAGTATAGTTTCGGGTTTAACTAAAACTCCACTTTTACCAATGGACCATGAATTAAATGTCACTTTTCCTACTCCAGAAATCATCTAGAAAACTTTCTTAAGGTATTTTGGTGACTTAAAGAAAATGGATGAACTACA
The DNA here is from genome assembly GCF_037893015.1 of Macrotis lagotis. Taxonomy (NCBI): domain Eukaryota; kingdom Metazoa; phylum Chordata; class Mammalia; order Peramelemorphia; family Peramelidae; genus Macrotis; species Macrotis lagotis. Next base: position 112,276,058 of record NC_133666.1, on the reverse strand, counting down.
AAGCACTCTGACTTCAGGGTAGAACAAAATTAAATTGGTTTCCACTAGGTTGACCACCATGGAGAAATTCAAATTTAACTCAGAAAGTAAGGGAGACACTTGAAGTCTGATGATGTGGTTGCAGGGAGAGAAAGCTGAATTTAGCCAAAGTGTTTTGAGTTTGCTGGTGGGAAGAGTAATCAGATACAGGAAGGCTAAATAAAAGTCTACAATAATTCAGACAGGAAGATTAAAGCATAGAAAGAGGATAGAGATATTGGAGGGGGTTAATTTCCCTTGCTTCTCACTTACCTCACACAAATAAATCATTGTTTTTACCAATACATCTAAAGAAAACATTTCATTTTTAAAAAAAGAAAGCATTATTACTTGTGATTAAAGAATGTGAGCATAAAAAAAATTAAATGTTGCTGTATACTTAAATTTGCAGAGTTAGAGAGATAAACTTAGACCATTGTTTATTAGCACCAAGGTTAATTCCCATACTGCCAGGTCCTGCTGAGATTTCAAAAAGTTTTCCCCTTCTAGTAAAGAGTGTTTGAGAGAGACCAACTCCCAAAGGGGTCTAAAGAAATACATTTACTGAAGAAAGGTAGATTTAAGTAAATACAATTTATTCACAATGACTGCATTTAAAAGAAAAGGGTTTAATATTCCTCATTGTTGGCATTTTGAAATCATTTGTACCTTAAGAAGAATAAACAATCTGTGACTAAATAGTAGAGACACCATAGGAGGGAGAAACCTGGCAGAAGTTCTGATCATGCTACACCCCCACAATCTTTGATTCAGTAGGTGGTATATTTACATAGACAGACCTATCAGTTTTTAAAAGTTCTACCTCCTCCATAGTTGGCATTTAGCACCCAGTAGAAAGCTTCCATTTGGAAGTAATCTTCATACTCACAAAGTTCTCTTTTCCCTCAGTTCTAGATGGTTTAGCAAATAAATATTAAAACTTCAATTTACAGAAAGGTAAAAAAAGGCACAAGTTTCTTTTACCTTTTTTTACTATTTCCTTAGCATTAGAGTTCTTAAGAACTAATAATGACATCATAAAAATTAAATTTACCTCAGAATCTGAGTTAGTAGGGATTGTCTAGTCTGATTATTAGCATGTAAAAGGCATTAAAATGCTTAATAATTAATTGGAATTTGGAATAGTTAGCAATAGAATTATAGGAAAGAAACTTTTTTTATGATCATAAAGGAGATTTTGCTATTTTTAAGTAGGACAAATTGACTCTGACAAAAATTTATTGTCTTCTTTGTTCCAGGTACTATGCTAGGCACGGGGAAGCCAAAAGGGAAAAAATGCCCACTTGCAAGGAGCTTCCATTCTAAAAGGGAGAGGGGGCATCACTCAACATAATTTATTAAACAGTTTATAACATGCATTATGAGAAATAGTGGAGGTTCAAAGAAATGTAATTTGTAATCCTTCTCCCAAGGAGCTCAAATCCTAATAGAAAGACAAAAACAGGTAAAAATATAGATAGCAGGAATATATAATTAGTGAATAATTCATATGTATATATACACACAAAGACTTTAGAAAATGACAAGAATGCATGGAAGAGCTATTTTTTCTTATTGGCCATTTCAGCAAATCTTTGTACAGAAGTTTAGGACTCCCAGATTTGGAGACCAGCTAACAACTCAAATGCAATAAAATAATTAAAACCAGACTTTTCTAATGAAAGGTAAGCCTACTTCCTCCTGAAGCAGCCCATTCAAGTTTTTGACAGTTTTTAAACTACTTCAAATCCTATCCTAGATATTTACTATGTGACCCAGGCAAGGCATTTAATGCCGATCTTTCTTAATTTCATCATCTGAAAATTATATTAATAATACACCTATCTCACTGGATTGGTGTGAAGTTTAAATAAGGTAATATTTGTAAAAGACTTTGCATAATATCCGGCACATAATAGCACCCATTCACATTTGAGCTAATCTATCATGGTCTATCGAATCCCACCCAACAGTTATTACTTACTTTATTATTTTCTTATTGATTAAATATGTGTAACCTAAACCCCATAGTTCACTTGTTTGAGGCTCTCTCCTTCTTGGTAAAGTTTAATGCTTCATGCTTATGGGTAGGAGAGGTGTAGGTAGATTTGGGGAGAAGTGAAAGATCAGCTCTCATCATTGTCTTCTATATCTTCAGTCTTTTCAGGTCCATAGTTCCACCAAAATGGAGAAAGTCCCAAACCAACAGGCTTTCTGTTACACATAGGATCAAATGAAATTTAAAAGGGATAAATGTAAAGTCAGTTTCTAACATCAAAGACAAAATTATAAGAGGAAACTAGACATAGTGATGATTTTAGTGGTGGTTGTGGTGGTGATAGTGGTAGTGGTGGTAGTAGCAGCAGCAGCAACAACAGCAAAAGCAGCAGCCATAATAATGAATATTTATTTAAAACTTTAATGTTTGCAAAGCACTTTATTTAGTTATCTCACTGAATCTTCCCAACAACCCTGTGGCTTAGGTGCTATTATTATACCCATTTTACATATGAAGAAACTGAAGTTCAGTTTAATTTATTTCCTGAGAGTTGTTGTTTGTCCTTCATTCTCAAAGAAGCCCATGACATCAGAGAGATATGCCATTACATGCATATGAATTGTATTTGAGTGAGGATATACTGTACTAAATTCACCAACTCTACTTTTTCCTCCAGAGCCATCTGGGTTCAGTGACCAGATATGGATCAGGACAACTGGAGACAGTCCTGGATCCTGTAATGCAAGCAGGGTTAAGTGACTTGCTCAGGATCACACAGTTAATAAATCTGAAGTGTATGAGGATAGATTTGAACTCAGGTCTTCCTAATTCCAGGGTCAGTGTTCCATCCATTGTGTCACTGCAGTAAGCATCACATTACTATTAAGAATCTAGGGGAAATCATATTGCTAATAAATATCTAGGGAAGGATTTGAACTGTGGTCTTTCTGACTCAGGATGGAAGGAAGGAAGGAAGGAAGGAAGGAAGGAAGGAAGGAAGGAAGGAAGGAAGAAAAGAGAAGGAAAGAAAAGAAAAAAAAGAGAGAAAATGTTTAGTCTGTATTTTGAGTCCATCAGTTCTCTATCTGGAAGATACATGTTCATCAAACCCCATTGATACAGCAGCTAGGTGGTGCAGTGGCTAGAGCACTGACCCTGGAATCAAGAGGACCTGAGTTCAAATGTGATCTCAGTCACTTAATAATTACTTAACTGTTTGACCCTGGGCAAGTTACTTAACCTTACTGCCTTGCAAACAAACAAACAAACAAACAAACAAAAAAGGGTCCTTTGGAAATGTAGTGGGTGATTTTATCAGGATTAGTAATTCTTTCACAATTGAATCAAAATACATACTCCTCAAGTAAAAAAAAAGAAATCACGGAAATCATGGAAGAATTAGAGCAACAGTAGTGCTAAGTTTGGAGTATAGCAAGTATGGGTTTAAATTATTTCTGTAGCCAAGTAATTTAATATCTAAATACCTGTACCTCTAACAATTCTAGATTTGAACAGTTTCAATCAATACATATATGTTCACAAATAAACATTAATACTGCACAAAGTGATTTAGGTTCCTAGTTCAATGTCAACTATTACATAAAAAGAGAAAAGATTCCCTTACTGAAGTTGAAAAACTTCTAATAGAAGATGCCATGAAAAACTTTCAACTGTAGGAAATTAGTATTGTGTTTGCATCAGAGTTCATGTAGAACCACCAAAATTATTAGATTCACTACCTTTATTCATTATATACCTATTCAAAGAGTAAAAATACCCCTGTTCAAGAAAATAAAGACTCCAGTTTATTGTGATTTGAATGAAATGATGTAAAAAAATACTATTTTGGAGGTTGTAGGTATTTAGAGGAAGATCTAGGCTGCTTTTGTGATGAAATTCAAAATGGAAACTAAAGTCAAAGATGAGAGAGACAGAGAGAAACTTAATATTTTGAAGATGCTTTATGACCATTAATATATTGTCTTTTACAACTTTCCTTTGAGGTAGGGTTTTATCACTATAATTTAACAGATGGGGAAATTAAAGGACATGAAGGTTACAGGAATTGCCCAAGGCTAATTTGTAAATCAGTGGAGGAGTCAAGGTAGAAGACAATAATTGAAACTTTATTTTACATTAACTAATTTATTTTGAGGGAGACTAAAGAATGAATAAAATCTGATCAATTTTTGTTCTGAGGCAAAATGTGAGGGATTATAAAAATCTATTAACTAAAAAGCATTTTACTTAATATTTAGATAACTCAAACATGTCTAAGATTGAAGTCATTATCTTTTCCCATAAAACTCACTTCTGGATACCACCATCCTTTTATTCACCTAGGTCCACAAACTCAGTGTCATTTCCAAATCTTTACTCAATCACCCCCACATACCCTCTCAGATATCTTATCAAATGTCTCTTATCATTTAAGTCTCCATAGTATCTCTCACTTTACTTTCTGTCTATTCTCATAGCCACCAACCTAATTTAGTCATCACTTCTCACCTGGACCAATGTAAAAGTATAGTCTAATTACCTTGTTTCATATCTCTCCCTATCCCAATGTATTCTCTGCAAAATTGTTGAAGTGATTTTCCAATATTTAAACCTGAACATATCACTCATCCCTCCTCTACTAAAAATTCCCAGTAGCTTCCATTGCACAAAAGGACAAAGAAACTCTGTGTGTGACATTAAAAACCCCTTTTGTGAAATAGGTCTCTGTTTCTGTTATCAACTCTTCCACTCACATTTACAAACCATGAAAAACTGATTTCCTTATTTTTCCTCATATACAGCTTTCCATCTCCCATTTCTGTATTTGCAAAGGCTAATCTCCATACCAGGAATGAACTCCTTTCTATCTTAAAATCTCCAATTTCCATCCATAGTTGGATCAGTTCCCAACTCCATGATGTCCCAGTCCTCCCACAACCTCTCCAACATTGACCAATTTCCCTTTCTTGTCATATTTGTCAATTTGATTCTTACAAAGTCTTTCCTAATTCCCCTGGCTTTTAGTGTATTTCACCACGTAAAACTAATTTTTCTTTATTTGTCCATAAATATATATTCTTTTTTCTCCTCACCAACCTCAAATTGTATGCTCATAAGAACCAGAGATTATTTCACTCTTGTCTTTATATAACGTTTCCTCTCACATTATATTTCACACAACAGGTGTCTAATAAATCCTCATTTATTTATTGAACCAGTGGGGGAAAAATATAGAAATAATACATGACTCTATAGAAAAGTTTTCTCTCAAGAATCATTTAGGAAGGACTGATTTCTCTGATCATTTTATTAATTTGATATTTCAGATAGATCATGATCTCTTCCATATGAAGTCCTCCCTCTTGGGTATTCTTTTGCTGACACAGATTCCAACTGCTCATCATCCTTACCTTCTCATTCTATTTGATTGTTGTCCATGTTCTTCCATAAAGAAGTTGCTCAACAAGCTGTATACATGAGGGGCTATCTATGCATACACTTATGTAAACATGCATGTATATAAACATACATATAGATATCTACACAAGTACATGTGCACATATACATATGAATATGTTAACACTCATATTCAAATGTCTTAGTGTAGTTTTAAACTTTAATAAAAGTAGGATTGGGGGAGCCAAACAGAAAAAGAGTTAGCACTCAGGTAGCCCAAATCTTGCTCTTACTAAAATACAAATCTTTTCTGATGTTTTATTAACTTGATCACATCTGCTAACTCAGTGTACCTTTCTATAGCTATTTGGGATACTTGAAATATTGATGCTTTGGGGAGCATAAGATCTCATGATTTGAAACCTTATGGCATCCCTGTGAGAAAAATCACATTATATAGATTTTTAAAGGAGTACTTGAAATTATTGAAAACAATGCACTATTTCTAAATGCAATTCAAAGCAAATCATTTCTATTCAATTTTTGATAATTCATCTAAGTACTTAAATAAGATTTTATAGCATATATGCATGCCCACAAAATATAGGAATATGTTCATGTGCATTTATAATTATGTATGTGTTTATATGTGCACATGTTGGAACATACACACATTGATAGAATAATTCCATAAGATTACTATCTGACATGCCATAATCTGGAAAATAAACACTTTGCTTATTTGTTCCTTTGTTAATTCCTAGGCCTATCTCTATTGAGTAACCATGGATCTTAATGAAGAGGTCTATAAGTAAACTGAGAACTTATTGAAATCAATTAAATGCAGTTCACAAAAAGGCACATCTGATAGACATTGTCATCAAAGTTAATTCTTCTTCCTTTTTGGATTCCATGCAGAATATATTCTTTTATATTGATAATCCAAAAATCATGGAATAATTATGTCTATGGTTGTTTCTTAAAATTTACATCTCGTTTTATTTTAACACCTTCATGGGAGAACCTGAAGGATTCTCCTTTAAATATTTATAGCAGCCCTTTTTCAGTGACAAATAATTGGAAATTGAAGTGATGTCCATCAGTTGAGGAATGGCTGAACAAATTATGATATATGAATGTGAAGGAGAACTATAAGCAATATGACCAGGGTGACCTTAAGGTTTAAAAGACTTGCATGGACTGATGCTGAGTGAGGTGAGGAGAGTCAGGCGACATTGTACACATTAAAAGTAATATTGTATGATGAACAATGGATGATTGAATTAGTTCGTTTCAACAGTTCAATGATCAAGGACTCTTCAAAAGGACTTATGAAGGAAAATGCCCCACATCCAGTGGAAAAATTATGAAATTTGAATGCAGACCAAAGTATACTAATTTTAATTTTTTCAATTGATATTTAATTTTTCCAGTTGCATTTTATGAAAATTTTTCCAACATCCATCCACATGCATATGCATTTCTTAAGTTTCATATTTTCCTTCCACCTTCCCTAACCCTACTCCATTCAGTAGTGAACAGTCAGAAAGATGTTGTGCATATACATTTGTGTTAGACATGTTTACAGATTAGTTTCAGTATAGGGAATTAGGATTGGGAAAAGAAAGACAACCATGAGTTAGGAAAAAATACATAAGAGAAATTTTTAAAAATGTAAATGCAGTATTCAATCAGATTCTGAAGGGATTTTTAAAATTTTTGTTTCGTTTTTTCCTTCCTCTGGATGGGGATAGCATTGTCCATAGTCAATCTAATAGGGTTGCCCTAGCTCTCTGAACTGCTGAGAACTGCTGCATGTATCAAGGTTGATCATCTCATGTTACTGTTAATGTATACAATATTCTCTTGGTTTTGCTTCTTCTCTCAGCATAAGAACCTATAATTCATTCATTGCTTCTCTTGAGGCTGAACATTTATTGTTTCTAATAGAATGATGGCATTCCACAACATTCATATACCATACCTTGTTCAGCCATTTCCCCAAATGATGGGCATTCCTTCAATTTCCAATGATTTGCCTCTTATCAAAAGAGCTGCTATGAATATTTTGGAACATGTGCAATCTTTCCATTTTTTATGATTTCTTCTGGATATAGGTCCCGTACTGGAATTTCTGGGTCAAAGGGTTTGATCGGTTTTACTGTTCTTTGAGAATAGTTCTATATTGCTCTCCAGAATAGTTGGATCAGATACCAACTCCACCAACAATGCATTGATGTCCCGGTCCTCCCACAACCTCTCCAACACTGATCATTTTCCCTTTTTTTGTCATATTAACCAATCTGATAGGTGTGAGTTGATGCCTCATGGCTGTTTTAATTTGCATTTCTCTAATCAGTAATGATTTGAAGCAATTTTTCATATGATTATATATAACTTTAATTTCTTCATTAGAAACCTGTCTGTTCATATCTTTTTGACCATTTATCAATTGGAGAATGACTTGTAACCTTATAAATTTGATGCAGTTCTCTATGTATTTTGGAAATGAGACCTTTATCGGAATCCCTAGCTTTGAAAATATTTCCCAGTTTTCTGTTTTCCTTCTAATTTTGGCAGCATCAATGCAAAAACTTTTTTAATTTAATAAAGTCAAAATCATCCACTTAGCAGTTTATAATGTACTCTGTTTCTTGCTTGGTCAAAAAAATTCTCCTTTTTCCATAGATCTGATAGACAGAGTAGTTCTTGGTCAAGTAATTGATCTATGCTGTCATACTTTGTCAAAATTCTACACCCATTTTGACCTTATTTTGGTGTGTGATGTGGGTCTATGACCAGTTTTTGCTAACAATTTTTTAAACAATTTTGCTAACATTTTTTTTCCAGTTTTCCTAACAATTTTTGTCAAATAGTGAGTTCTTATCCAAGAACTTGATGTCTTTGGGTTTGTCAAACAGTAGATTGGTGAAGTCATTTACTACTGTTTCTTTTAATCCTATCCTAATCCACTGATCCATTACTCTGTTTCTTAACCAGTATCAGATGGTTTTGATGGCAGCTGCTTTGTATAGGTTTAGATCTGACAAAGTTAGACCCCCTTCTTTTACATTTTCTTTTCATCATTTCCCTTGCTCTTCTTGACCTTTTGTTGCTCCATATACATTTTATTTCTATTTTTACTAGCTTGGTAAAATAATTATTTGGTAGTTTGATTGGTTATGGCACTGAATAAGTAATTTAATTAGGGTAGAATTGTCATTTTTATTATATTATCTCAACCTAACCTTGAGCAATTGACATTTTTCCAGTTGTTTAGAATTGACTTAATTTGTGTGAGAAGGGCTTTGTATTAGTGTTCATATAGTTATTGGGTTTCCCTTGGGAAGTAGATTACCAAGATTCTGCAGTTATTTTTAATGGAATTTCTCTATCTCTTGCTCTTATACTTTGCTGTTCATATTTAGAAATGCTGATGATTTATGAGGGTTAACTTTGTATCCTGATACTTTGCTGAATTTTTTGTTTTGAGGAGTTTTTTAGATGCTTTTCTTGAATTCTCTAAGTATACCATCACATCATCTGCAATGAATGAAAGCTTTGCTTCCTCATTGCCAATTTTGATTCCTTCGATTGCTTTTCCTTCTCATTAGACATGTTCCTAGTAGTGGAACAGTGGATAATACAGCACTGGCCCTGGAGTCAGGAGTACCTGAGTTCAAATCCGGCTTCAGACACTTAATAATTACCTAGCTGTGTGGTCTTGGGCAAGCCACTTTAACCCTCTTGCCTTGCAAAAACTAAAAAAAACATGCTAATAGTTTCTTCCCATTACATATAATATTTTTTGATGGTTTTAAATGGATGATGCTTATTATTTTAAGGAAAACTACATTTATTCCTAACCTTTCTTGTTTTTAATAGGAATGGATGCTATTTAGCAAAAGTTTTTTCAGCATCTATTGAGATAATCATTTGATTTCTGTCAGTTTTGCTATTGATATGTTTAATTATGTTGTGTGTTTTCCTAGCATTAAACCATCCCTGCCTACCTGGTAAAAATCCAACTGATCATGGTATATTTTCCTGGTAATAATTTGCTGCAATTTCATTGTTGATATTTTATTTAAGATTTTTGCATCAATGTTGATTAGGGAGATTGATTTATAATTTTCTTTGTCTGTATTGGTTCTTCCTGGTATAGGTGTCAGCACCATATTGGTGTCATAAAAGTAATTTGGCTGAACTCCTTCTCCTATTTTATAAATAGCTTATGTAGAATAGGAATTAATTGCCCCTTAAATCTGGTAGAATTCACTTGTTTATCCATCTGAACCTGAAGCCTTTTTCTTAGGGAGTTTATTGATGGTTTCTTCAATTTCTTTTTCTGAAATGAGATAATTTAAGTATGTTATTTCATCTTCTCTTAATCTGAGTGTTTATATTTTTATAAATATACATCAATTTCACTCAGGCTATCAAATTTATTAGCCTTTCACGCATACCTTCAATTAGGCACTATCAAGCATATACTATTCAGTATAGTATTAGAAGTGTTAGCTTTAGCAATGAGAAGGAAAAGCAATCGAAGGAATCAAAATTGGCAATGAGGAAGCAAAGCTTTCATTCATTGCAGATGATGTGATGGTATACTTAGAGAATCCCAGAAAATCATCTAAAGTTTGGCAATAACTCCACATTTTTTCTTTAATTTTCTCCTCATTGGTGGTTAGTTCACCCTTTTCTTTTTTAATTCTGGTAAGTTGGCTATCTTTCTTTTTTTAAAAATCATATCTAAAGTTTATATATTTCATTAGTTTTTTCATCAAACCAGTTTTATTTATTAAAACAATAGTTTGAAATTTTATTAATCTCTTCCTTGAATTTCAAAATTTACAATTTGGTATTTAATTGAAGATTTTTAATTTGTTCTTTTCCTAGATTTTTAAATTGCATACCCAATTCATTGATCACCCCTTTCTCTATTTTATTCATATAAGCATTTAGAGATATAAGCATTTAGAGATATAAAATTTCCCCTCAATTGCCTTGACTAATCTCATAAATTTTGGTATGATGCCTCAATATTACTATTTTCTTGGATATAATTATTGATTATTTCTGTGATTTGCTGTTTGAATCACTTGTTTAAAATTAAATTAGTTTCCAAAAGGGTTATCTTTCCATGACACTTTATTACATGTACTTTTATTGCATCATGATCTGAAAAGTATGCACTTATTATTTCTGCCTTTCTTCATTTGAATATAAGTACATGGTCAATTTTGGTATAGGTCTCATGTACTGCAGAGAAAAAGGTATATTTCCTTCTATCCCCATTAAGTTTTTTCCAGAGGTTTTCTTCAATTTTTTCAGCCTTTTTTACTATGTTTGATGGAATCTTATATTCTCATAGATTCACTGGTTTCTATTTGTCCAATTCTAATTTTTTAGGGTTTTATTTTCTTCAATTAGCTTTTGTGTTTCATTTTCCATTTGGTCAATTTTATTTTTTGAGGAGTTTAATTCTTTTTCTGGCTGGTTGTTTTTACTTTTAAAGGAGTTGATTTCTTTGATCCATTTTTCATAATTTTCCTACATAGCTCTCATTTCTTTCTGCCATTTTTCTTTTTCCTCTCTTCTTTGATTTTTAAATTTTTTTAAACTCTTCTATGATTTGAGTCCTGATAGACTCTTTTAAGACTTCCCCTGTGGGAGATTTTTCAGTAGCTTTCTATAGTGAGTGTTCTTTGAACTTTTTTGCTTATCTTGAAATGTCTGATCTCTAATCCTGGGGCATGGGGAGGATAGACCCAAGCTTTTTATGCTGGGGCTGGGGTCTGATCCCTGGCTTGTTGTTGACCAAGATGTTGCCTATGTAGTCCAGGCATTGCCTTTGCAGAGGTTTGTTTCTTCCTTTATGTCCAGGTTCTGCCTATGTAATGGTTTTGTTCCCAACCCAGTCCTGTCTTTTGCCCTGTTATTCCCAGGGTTCAGACTTTGTTTGGAGTTGGGATGCTCCCTGTTGGCTTGCTATATAGCTGCTGGGACCTAGGATGTTACCAAGCTATTGGAACCTGGACTGCCCTGTGTCTAAAAGCCTCCTGCTAGCTTTCCCACTCTCCTACCTAATTGAGCTTTTCTTCCCTTTGTCCCGCAATGAGACAGACCTTCACTGAAGATCCTCCACAGTGTCTATCATTTGAAAAATTCTTTGAATTTTGTCTTTTTTTATTTTGGTGAGATCTGTAGCTTTAATGTCTGAACATTTAGCTTTGTGTAGGGAAAAACTCTGGGAGCATGATAACTTCATGTGATCATCTTGGCTCCTCCCTAGAAGTTCTCTAATTTTATTTTAAAAGATTTATATATATATATATATATATATATATATACATATATATGTATATATATATATATTTCTTTTTCTCATGGTCTTCTGATTATTTTTTTACAACATGATTAATATGGAAATATATTAAACATGACTGTACATGTATAACCTATATCAGATTACTTGCTGTTATGGGGAGGAAGGAGGGAAGAGAGGGAAGTAGAAAAATGTAGAATTCAAAAGCCTACAAAAGGATGAATGTTAACCACTATATTTACATGGAAATAAAAAATAAAATAACATTAAAAACTACATTTTATTCTAAATAATCCAAATGCATTTATATGTTATCAATGAATGATAGAGTAATATCTTGTATTCTATTAAAGAGCTGTACAATCTTGCTTTTTTAAAAGTTTTTGTTGAAGCAATAGACAATATATTTTGATTTGTCATTTTACTGAGAGCTCTGCGGTAGTTCGGCTTCATTTACTAAAGCATTTAGTAAACTCACAGGGGACCACATAAAATTGTACTGTGGGCTGAATGTGGCCCAAGGTCAGCATTTTGGACAGCTCTGTTCTATTATATAGTCATTTATGCAACTGTAGCAAAATTGGAAAAGAAAATGTTTTGTGGGGAAATGTCTTTTACCTTCTTATATTTCCATCTGGGTTAGCCTTGACATATGTATAAACACAATGATTTCATTCTGATGATAAGGTGAACTTTTGAGTTGGCAACTGATGTCCTTTCATTGAGGATTTTATTTTGCTTAATTTGTAATGGTGAAATCCATGCTTTTATCCATTATTGTGTATTTTCCTTTTTAGCAATCTTGAAAATTAATCCCTCATTATCATTAAATATGTTGAATTTATAACACAGATTTCTCCTACATAAACTTGGGTAAGTCCAAGTGCTTTTTTCAGTTTCATATCCTTAAGTGTCACTTTGTGAATTGAAATGCTAAAGTCCAAACTGTGGTTCCATATATATATATATATATATATATATATATCATTGATGAGAGTAGACTAGAAAAATTTAGAAATACTGTTAAATGCTAATTTTTAGTTTCCCCTAATCACACATTTTTTAATGCATAAATGTTCTCAGATGATCTGAATTAGTCATGTCTTTTACCATTCTTTTCTTTTTTGTGAGTTCCTTTGCCTGGGCTTTGTTTTCACTGTTAACTGTAAATCTACTGGTCTCTTCATTATTCCATATAGCTGCCAAAAAGTAATGTTCATTTCACATGTGGGCCCTGCCTGTTTTGTTACATGCAATGTGGTCAATGAATAGCTAGAAGATGACTCTTATTAAGAAGAGTCTGCTTCTTTTACTATCTATGTGCTATCCCCAGTATAGTTCTTTCTCTCTCCTCCAGCAACTCTATTTATGAGTTTTCAGAGTCGCTTTCCTATATCAGCAGCAAGTTTAAATGTTGTTTTTCCCTTTGTGATTCCTGTCAGTTTTAACAGCTCATGAAACAAGCTGACTCTTTTCAATGAAACCCTTCTACTGTGGGAAGTGTGTTCATGACAAGCACAGCATGAATTTGTCAGGGGCTCCACAAACCATTCCCACCTTCAAATCAAATCTCCCTCTGGTGCAAGCCTACCCTTTACAGAATTTGATCTATTGCATAATTATGCTCCTTGGGAGTCCTGGAACAGGACTCTGGATATCATGTAAAGAGTTCTAGAATATTCTTCACTTAAGTGTCATGAATATTGTAGATTTTGATCCAATTTTATACTCTGAACTTGAAATGATTGAACATTTGTATTGGTTTTTTTTATTACATTATTTCCAGTCTAGTTCAATATATGACTACCAGGGTCAGACAGCATGCTTTCTATGTACCAGTTTAAAGTAAATTTAATCTTTCTTCTAACTGTCATAATCAAAGCATTTTCCATGGAACAGCGAAAAATGCTTTTCAAATGTCCAATCAGTGACACTGAAAATTTTCATACAAACCCCAGTACAAGAAACAAAATGAGCTACCATTTTTACTTCCACATTTTACAATGGAATTAAAGTTGTTCAAGTTCTAATGCCCTCTTTCGACCCTCCAAGTTATGTTTTTGACTGGAGTAACTTTATCTACTTCCATTAATAATAGCTATCCCAGCAGAGCCAAGATGGTGACAGGAGAGGTTTGTCTCTTAGGTGCTCTCACTCAAAACTTATAAACAAAGGACTCTAACTACATTTTCTGAGAGACAGAATCTACAGAGGGATCCAGTGAGGCAGTTCTCCAACCCAAGGTAACCTGGAAAAGGGCAGAAAGGCTCCGCTGGAGCTGCAGCATGCCAGAGGGGTGGCCTGCCAGAAAAGAGGAAGTTCAGCCTCCTGGAGGCAGCCCCAGGGCTCTGGGAGTCTCAGCTCACAGAAGTCATTAAGCAGGAGCCCCCAGGGCATGAGTGCTCAGCCTAGGGAGGGGAGTGCAGAGAGACTGCCAAGCTTTGTCCCTGGAATAAGACTCTGGGTTCTGACCATATTCAGATCTGGATTGCAGTCTAGACCCCCCATTTAACAGCAGCCCCCCCACCTCAGCCCTGTGGCAGAGGGGTGGGCTTGTGGTCATTCACAGACCAGGAGGGAAGACAGAGCCTCACACACTGAGATCCTTGTGGGGGGTGTCTCACTAATACTCAAAAAGCTCAGGAAGTACCCCAAAACCAGGCACAGGCTGGAGAAATGAGTAAGCAGAGAAAAAAGAGGAACAACATTGAGAAATACTTTGCCTGTGATCCCAAGAAGGATCAAAACACTCAATCTGAAGATGAGGAAATTCAATCTCCTGTATCTAAAGACTCTAAGAAAAACAAAAATTGGGTTCAGGCTATGATAGAGCTCAAAAAAGACTTTGAAAATCAAGTGAGGGAGATAGAAGAAAAGTTGGGGAAAGAAATAAGAGAGATGCAGGAAAAACATGAAAATGAAGTCAGCAGCTTAGTCAAGGAGATCCAAAAAAATGCTGAAGAAAATAACATTAAAAACCAGCATAGGTCAAATGGATAAAACAGTTCAAAAAGTTATTGAGGAGAAGAATGTTTTAAAAAGTAGAATTGGCGAGATGGAAAAAGTGATTTTTTATCACTTTTTATCAGCTCTCTGAGGAAAACAAATCCTTCAGACAAAGAATGGAACTGAGGGAGGTTGCTGATTTTACCAGAAATCAGGACACAATACTTCAAAAAAATGAAAAATTAGAAGAAAATGTGAAACATCTCATTGCAAAAACAAATGATATGGAAAACAGATTTAGGAAAGATAATTTAAAAATTATTGGAATACCGGAAAATCATGACCAGGAAAAAAGCATTGACATCATTTTCAAAGAATTACTACAGGAAAATTGCCCTGATATCCTAGAACCAGAGGGAAAAATAGAAATGGAGAGATTCCACCAATCTCGCTGAGAAAGAGTTCCAAAAACAACAACCCCCAAGAATATTATAGCCAAGTTCCAGAACTCCCAAGTCAAAGAGAAAAATATTACAAGCAGCCAGAAGGACACAATTCAAATATCGTGGAGCTGCAGTCAAGATCACACAGGACTTCTTAGCAGCAAATACATTAAAAGCTATTAGGGCTTGGAATATAATATTCCGGAAAGCAAAAGAGCTTAGAATGCAACCAAGAATCAGCTACCCAGCAAAACTGAACATCCTCTTCCAGGAAAAAAAATGGACATTCAATGAACCAGGGGAATTTCAAATGTTCCTGTGGGAATGGCCAGAGCTGAATAGAAGGTTTGATCTTCAAATACAGGACTCAGGTGAAGCATAGAGAGTGGAGAAGGGGAAAATATGAGGGACTTAATGATGAACTACATGTATTCCTGTATAGAAAAATGATATTGATAATACTCATATGAACCTTCTCATTTAATAGAGCAGGTAGAAGGAGCTTTTTATAGATGATGCATGAGAGAGCTGAATTTTAAGATAAAATGTGGTGTAAAAATGGAGTCAATAGATAAAAGGGAAATGTAATGGGAGAAAGAAAAAGGAGAGGAGGAATAGGCTAAGATACTTCATATATTAAGATTTTTCTTATTTACAATGAGCTATTGCAATGATATGGAAGGGGGGAAGGCAAGGGGGAATGAGGGAATGTTTGCCCTCATCAGAGGTGGCTAGGAGAGGAAACAGCACATATGTTCAATGGCATATAGACATCTGGAGTAAGAAGGAGAGAACTGGGACAGGGGGAAGGGGGGGATGTAAATGATGGAGGAGAGGATGGACCATGGGGGGGAGAGTGGTCACATATAACAGATTTTTTTTTTTACTTCTTGCAAGGGGCTGGAATTGGATGGCCTGTCCAGGTCCACAGGGCCAGGTGGATGCTAGGCCTAAGGGGTGGTATGTGGGCTCAGGGCCTCTTGGCCCCAGGGCCGGGGATCTGTCTGCTACACCACTCAGCTACATAACAGCAGAGACAGAGTGAAAGGAGAGAGAAAATATAGTACATGGTAGTGGAGAATTATGAATGGAGTGAGTTGCTATCAGCAATGGCAATGTTGGAAAAATATGGAAGTAACTTTTGTGATGGACTTATCATAAAGAATGTGATCCACCTGCGACAGTGCTGGCGGTGTTGGAACACACACACACACACAAAAATAATAGCTATGCCAAATGTGAAGCTATCCTAAAAAGTACCCTAAGAAACCTCTCAAAATATTCCTGAATTAATTTTCTACATATCCATTATATGTCTTTTAGTCTAATTTTATATTTTCCTTTATAACTGACTTTCTGGTATCTCAACTATCCTAACCAAGTTAGTCATGACTTTACCAAACAAATAGGTATGTACATGAACTTTAGGTATTTCCAAATATAGTTTGGGTTCAATTTATTAAAATTAAAAATAACAAAAGTCCAAATACTCTCCTGAATTTTCTCTTCATGACAATAGTTATTTTTTAAATATATTTTTATTTCATTTGATATTTCCCATTTTCTTGTTCAGTTCTTTCAATGATGTCTAACACTTTGTGGCCCTATTTGGAGTTTTCTTAACACTGACATTTGTGAAAGCTGCTTATTCATACGACAACCATTTTTCAATTGAAAAATGATTACTATTTTTATAAATTTGACTTGCTTCTCTATATATATTAGAAAAATGAGACCTTTTTCAGAAATAAAACCTTACTATAAATTTTCCCCATTTCATGCTTCTCATTTTTGCTACATTAATTTTGTTTTAGAAAACTTTTTTAATTTCATATAATCAAAATTGTATGTTTTGCCTCATCTAATCTCCATCTTTTGTTTGATCATAAATTCTTCCATTATCCAAGAATCTGACAGTTGCCATTTTCCATTCTCCCCTAATTTACTTATATCTTATGAATCAAATAGCCATATGTATTTCATTATATTCAGTTAAAAAGGTTTTTTCCAAACAAAACCAATTTACCAGGATTTGAAAGAAATCAGGGGGACAGGTGTAATTTTATAGTAAGTATTTCTGATAAAGGTTTCATTTCTCTAGTATATAGAAAACTGAATAAAATTTATAGAAATATGTCATTCTCCAATTGATAAATAGTGAAAAGATATGATCAGACTGTTTTGAGATGAAATCAAAACCCATCTGTAGTATATGAAAAAATGGTGTAAATCACACCCATCACATTGACTAATATGATAAAAAAGGAAAATGAAAAATGATGGAGGCACACTAACATACTGTTTGTGGAATTATAAACTGATTCAACTATTCTGGAACTATGCCTAAAGGGTTAGTAAACTGTGCATTCCCTTTGACCTAGCCACTAAGTCTATATTACAAAATTAAAAACAAACAATATAAAACAGGATTATATGTAGAAAGATACAACAACTCTTTTTTGTGCAAAAAAAAGGAAAGTGAGGGGTTGTCCATTGTGATTGTATTTGTGTATTTGTTTTGTGATTATATGATTACCATTGTGCTATAATAAATGATGAGCAGGATATTCTTAGAAAAATCTGGAAAGACAATATAAATTGATTAAAAGTGAATTGAACAGGGGCGGCTAGGTAGCGCAGTGGATACAGCACCAGCCTTGGAGTCAGGAGTACCTGGATTCAAATCCGGTCTCAGACACTTAATAATTACCTAGCTGTGTGGCCTTGGGGAAGCCACTTAACCCCATTGCCTTGAAAAATCTAAAAAAATAAAAATAAAAACAAAAAAAGTGAATTGAACAGAATGAAAACATTATATACAGTATCAGTAATATTTTACAATCATCAATTTTGAGTAACAGCCATTCTCAGCAATATAATGATAATTCCACAGAAACTGATGGAGTTTGAAAATAATGTCTGTGCTGAGTCCATATGGCTTCCCCACAAGTGAAGCTATAGTGAAGTATTTGCCTATGGCAGCTAGTTAAATCCAAATCCAGTGTTCTTGATAGAAGTGATATTTAGAGTCTGGGAGCCAGTAGCACATTAGTGTACAAAGAAGTCAATATTCCAGAAGAAAGCATACCATTTTTTTTCATTTTTTTTGGTCTGTGTTCTTTTCTACAACTTGACTAATATGGAAATATGTTTTTCATGATTCTACATATATAATCTATGTCAAATTGCTTGCCTTCTTAATCAGGAGGAAACAGGAGGGAGGGAGGGAGAGTATTTGGAGCTCAAAATCAAAAAATAAAAATTGTTAGTATGTGCAATTGGGAAAAAATAAGATATTTTTAAATTAAATTATTCATACATTTTGATTTGTTATCTTGGTACATATTATGAGGACCATAGTTAATGAATCACTTGAATTCACTTCTCATATAGAACAAAAAAATTTACATAAAATATAAAGCATTGAAATTTTGAGACTCATCAAATAGCAATTAACCTAAATATAACTATAATTTTCATGTCAGTCCTGTGAATGCTTCTTCCAACATTTAGGCTGAAATCCATTCTCTCCACATACTCTGCTTCTAGACAACAGGAGAGGAAAGACACACATTATTTTCCCTTCTCATTAATCTCTCTAAATCCAGTAATACTCTAGGAGAAAGCCTAGCTCAGTCACTCATAAATAGAAGGGAAACTTTCTGTAACTATTAAGGTTCTGGTCCTCACAGCATGACTCAAATAGTAACAAGAATATTGACTTGTTTGTGCACTGATGTGCTACTGACTCCCAGACTCTAAATATCACTTCTATCAAGAACACTAGATTTAGATTCAGCTAGCTGCCATAGGCAAATACTTTACTATAGCTTCACTTGTGGGAGAAGCCTTATGGAATCAGCACAGACATTATTTTCCCCCACTCTCAATATTCTGTTAAAAGAAAATATCTAATATTAAAATAATAATCTTGGAGAGTGTGTCAGCACTGTAGGAGACTGCTGCTCACTATCTACTGGCAAATAAAATCCTGAAAACTGTTACCAATGATCAATGCTCTCTGAAACCAAAAAGCATATGAATTAAAAGCCTAGTAAATTCTCCCCTTGATGAGTCTACTTATTTTTTGATTTATAAATCATAAATTTATTTATTGCTATTATTTCATTCTCTTTTCTGGTTGTCTGGTTAAGTATTATTGTACTATTATTTATTTTAAATTTACCATTGCTTTATTTTATCTACAATATCCATTCCTTTTATTAGTCCCTCTTTACTTGCTTTACTTATTCTGTATCTATTTTAAAAAGTTTACTTTTATTAGCATAACTTTTCTTTCTCATCTTTTGATTTGATTTTTCCTTTTCTCTTATCAAAAAATTTGATGTTCCAAAGTAAGGAAGGTTAACTGTGTTCATAAGCAACAAGCAGCCAATCATTTTTCTAGAAGCCTGCTCACATAAGTCTTCTACCATATCAATATTTTGAACTATTATCAATCAATCAAAAATATTTATTATCTACTGTGAACAAGATTAGGTGCACAATTAAGAACCCACATGTGCTAGGTTAGGTACATGTTAGTTTTGTCCTAGTTAAGTATAGCTACAAAGATATATACATATATATATATATATATATATATATTATTCATCTCAGTAAATCACGAATTCTTTCTCTAAGGCAGATAAGAGTAACTGTGAATAGGGAGTCAGACTTCAAATCAAGAATATCTGAGTTCACAATCCTGCTTTAGAAACATGACTTTGATTAAATAACTTAATTTCTCTCAGTATAAATTTCATCATCTATAAAATGGGGATATAACAGTCCCTTCTTCATAAAGTAGCTGTGAGGATGAAATTATATAAAATATGCAAATGTTGCACAAACTTTTAAGGGCTACATAAATGGTAACTTTTGGTAGCATTATTAGTATTCAAGAAGATACCTGAAATATCCTGGACATGAAAAACACCAAATGCTATCACATTTAATCCTTCCTTTTCATTCAAAGTTCAAGTGTTAAGTCATAACTTACTTAGTTTCCTTCTGAATCTCTAAGTCTTCAGTGCTTCCTCTTGCCACCCCATTCTGCATATAGTTTATTACTAAATATTTCTGAAATATGATGTCCTCTTTTTGCTCAATTCAATTTAACTCAGGAAACAACTAAGCGCCTAGGTCTTGGGGATGCACATATACCTTTCTTTTTTTTCCCCAACATTCATCCATGCACATGAATTCTTTCTTCAAGGCAGAAAGATGGAACTGTGGAAAGCGAGTCAGACTTCAAATCAAGAAGATCTCAACAAAGAGGAAATGACTGGTTACACATGTAGTCATCTTTTCAAGATCAGCAGTTAATATACAGACAGATTACTATGTAGTTATAACAAAAGCCAAAGTGAATAATATATAAAATTTACTGTTGAAATCATAGTAACTCCCAGCAAGATGTCAACTGAAAAAAGCAAAATGAAATGGACAAAAGAATAAGCATGAATACTGATTACCAAAATTATAAAAGTTTCATATTTTCAGCTATACAAAAAAGGTTGCTTTTAAAGAACCACAAATAATCCCAGATGGTACAACCTAATTCTCTTACCTAAAGAATGAATTATGGAAGGAAGGAAGGAAGGAAGGAGGGAGGGAAGGAAGGAAGGAAGGAAGGAAGGAAGGAAGGAAGGAAGGAAGGAAGGAAGGAAGGAAGGAAGGAAGGAAGTCAGGAAGGAAGTCAGGAAGGAAGGAAGGAAGGAAAGAAGGAAGGAAGGAAAGAATAAATGAAAGGCACAAGATCATTGTGAAGTTCCAGTTACAAAGTTAAATGTTATGACTATAAGTTGATATTCAAAACTTTATAGAAGAGAATAATAAGAATAAGAAGTATTACCTCACAATGCATCAAACAGTAGATAGGGATGAAAAGAGCAAAACAAAATTTATTTTGAGATATAAATTACCAGAGTAAGATAAATAATAGATACAACAAAATGTAAAGGAAAGTCATAAGACAAGGACCTTAAAGTTAGAGAGAAATCATTTTTCTTGATCATAAAGTAAACAATGACAGAATTTAGGTTCTCAACCATTAGCTATTCATAAATTACATCCTTCCATTTTTCTACTTATGATCATCACCGAAGGCTATCTGCCATGGTAGGTATTTATTTCCTTCTCATCTCAATCAGCTGTTCCTTTTCTGTAAAGATTGAGCTCTGGTACCATCTTATCCATGAATCCTTCTTAAATAGCCTTGGTTTAAAATTGATTAACCTCCTCTACAACCTTCCTTTCTTTTATTATAGTCTAATTTGTATGATACTCATTTTATCCACATATCACTCTCCCAAGCTCACTAAAAAACATAATGTTGTCAATCAGTCTTGCAGTCAGGAATACCTGAGTTCAAATATTATCTATGACACATACTACTTTGTGTCATGGGCAAATCACTTGTTGCCTTAGGCAACTCTCTAACAATTTATGTTAGAAATTGTCAAGCTGAGCTAATATATATAAAAATGACAATTCTACCTAAATTAAACTACATATTTAGTGCCCTACCAATCAAAATTCCAAAAAATTACTTTAATGAGTTAGAAAAAATGTAAGTAAATTCATATGGAGAAATAAAAGGTCAAGAATTTCCAGGGATTTGATGGAAAAAAGTGCAAAAGAAGGTGGCTTAGCCCTACCAGATCTAAAATTACATTATAAAACATCAGTCATCAAAACTGACTGGTATTGGCTAAGAAATAGAATGATAGATCAGTGGAATAGACTAAGTGAAAAAGATTTAGCAGGACATGATTATAGTAATTTGCTGTTGATAAACCCAGAGTCCAGCTTCTAGGATAAAAACTCTGTCTTCCATAAGAACTGTTAGGAAAATTGGAAGTTGGTATGGTAAAAACTTGGATTATACCACTATCTCACACCCTATACCAAGATAAGATAAAAATGGGTACAGGATTTAGTCATAAAAGACAATATTATAAACAAACTAGGAGATCAAAGAATAGTTTACCTGTCAGAACAATGGAAAGGGAAGCAGTTTATTACCAAGGAAGAGATGGAGAGCATCATTAAAAATAAACTAGATAATTTTGATTAAATTAATTAAAAAACAAACAAAACCACTGTAGCCAAGATCAAAAGAAATGTAAATTGGGAAACAATTTCTACATCTAATGGCTCTGACAAAGGACTAGTTTCTAAAATATATAGAGAACTGAGTCAAATTTATGGGAAAAAAAAACAAGCCATTCCCTAACTGACAAATGGTCAAAGGATACACAGAGGCAATTTACAGATGAGGAAACAAAGTGATACATAGTCATATGAAAAATTTCTCTAAATCATTCCTGATTAGAGAAATGCAAAATAAAGCATGTCTGAGGTACCACTTCAAATCTCTCAAACTGGTCAATATGACTAGAAATGACACTGATCATTGTTGGAAAGGATGTGGGAAAACTGGGACACTAATGCATTGTTGGTGGATTTGTGATCTTCCAAAACTGTTAGAGAGCAATTTGAAATTACACCCAAAGGGCAATAAAAATGTACATTCTTTTTGATCAAGAAATACCACTACTGGATCTGTACCCTGAAGAGAATGTGTAAAAGGGTAAAACATCGCTTTTCTAAAATATTCATAGCAGCCCTGTTTGTGGTAGCAAAATAATTGGAAATTGAGTGAATGTCCATCAATTGGGGAATGGCTGAACAAGTTGTGGTATATGTTTGTTATGGAACATTATTGTTCTATTAGAAGCCAGGAGAGATGGAAATTCAGAGAAGCCTGAAAAGATTTGCATGAACTGAAGCTGAGCAAGATGAACAGAATTAGAAGAACATTGTACACCCTAACAATTACATGGAGTTGATGATCAAACTTAATGGACTTGCTTATTTCATCAGTGCATTAATAAGGTTCAATTTTAGGGTATCTGTGATGGAGAATACTATCTATATCCAAAGAAAGAATTGTAGAATTTAAACAAAGATCAAAACTATTACCTTTAATTTAAATTTTTTAAAGTTATCTTATTATGTAATTTTGCTCATATATATATATATATATATATGTATATATATTCCTTAAGGATATGAATTCTCTCTCAAGAGATTCAATTTTGATCAATGTATAGCATGGAAACAATGTAAAGACTGTCAGACTGCCTTCTGTGGGTATGAAGGGAGGGAAACAAGATCGAGGGGAAAATTGTAAAATTCAAAAAAACAATTAAAAATGAAAAAATAAATGATTTAAAAATTGAAGAAAAAGAAATTGTCAAACTCTTATTATTAAAGTGAGTTTATACCCAGAGATTCATCAGATTGGGAGAATCAGCTATTCTTTAGGAAAGGTGCATATCTATATCTATATCTATATGCATATCTATATCTATATCTATATCATCTATATCTATATCTATATGTATGCATATATATATATAACCTTCAGAATCTGATGAACATTTTATAAAAATGATCTCTTATGTATCTCTTTTTCTTAATCCTAATTACTCATATGGAAAATGACTAATCTGTAAACATGTTTATCAAAAATATGTATATATAATGTTAACCTGACTTCATGATGAGGGGAGGAGGTGGGAAGGGAGGTTGGAGGGAAATTTTATAACTTAAAAATATACATATGCATTTGGATGAATGTTGGGGAAAAAAAAGCAAGAAAGGTATATATGCATTCCCAAGACCTAGGTGCTTAGTTATTAGGTGAGTTAAATTGAATTGACCAAAAAGGGGACATGATAATTATATTTCAGAAATATTTAGTAACAAAATGCAGTGACAGGAGGAGGCACTGAAGACCGAGATTAAGTAGGAAATTTAGTAAATTATGGTTTAATACCTTAACTTGGAATGGAAAGGAAAGATTAATTTATTGACAGTTTTGATTAAGAAACAATAAGTATAGGGTGAAGCCAAGATGGCAGCAGGAGAATAGCCTGAGCTCTCTTCAAAATATTTCAAAAACCTTAAAATTATGGCTCTAACTAAAATTTCAAGAAACAGAACCCACAGAAAGATCCAGTAAGGCAATAATCCAGTCCAAGGTAACCTAGAAGATTGTCTGAAGGTTCTGTTCTACATGACTGGAGGGGCTGGAGTAAAGGAACTTCAGTCTTCTGAGAATAGCCCCAGGGATTCCTGGTCCAGCTCCTGGCAACAGAAGCAGTTTCCTGACTTGCCAGCCCAGGGAGCACCAAGCACAACTTGGAAGATCAGCAGGGAAACCACTTCCAGAGCAAGCACAGAACATGGAGCCCCCAGTGTGGATCTCAGCACAGCTCAGATTCCAGGAAATGGAAGCAGGTCCACAGATCCACCAAGCAGTTAGCCGCTGCTTCCAGAGTGCTCAGCCCATTGAAGGTTAAGGAATAGGCAGAGAGTGTCCAGGTATCTGGGGCAGGACTCTGGGGCTTTCTCCATATTCAGACCCGTTACACAAACTGGACACCCATACTATCATAGAGCAGGGACCTTCCTCATAGGCCCAGAGCAGAGGGGTATGCTTATGGTCATCCACAGAACAAAGTACAGGCCAGGAGTGGAGTGAGAGCCTCTCATCAAACATTGAAGGTGTTGTCCCAATAATATTCAAAAGCTCAGGAAGCATCCCAAAATCAGGACACAGGCTGGGGAAATGAGTAAACAGAAAAAAGGAACCTGACCATAGATAATTACTTTGGTCCCATGGAGGATCAAACCACACACTCAGAAGATGAAAAAGTTCAAGTTTCTACATCTAAAGATTCCAAGAAATATAGAGGCTGGGCTCAGGCTATGACAGAGCTCACAAAAGATTTTGAAAATCAAGTAAGGGAGGTGGAAGAAAAATTGAGAAGAGAAATGAGAGAGATGCAGGGAAAACATGAAAACCGAGTCAGTAGCTTAGTCAAGGGGATCCCAAAAAATGATGAAAAAGTAATGTATTAAAAACCAATTTAAGTTCAATGGATAAAACAATCCAAAAATTTAATGAAGTGAAAAATGCCTTAAAAAGCAGAATTGGTTGGATGGAAAAGGAGATGAAAAAGGAGCTCTCTGAAGAAAACACATCCTTCAAATATAGAATGGAACTAAAGGAAGTTGATAACTTTGAGTGGAATCAAAACACAATAATTCAATAAGAAAAGAATGAAAAGCTAGAAGAAAAAGTGAAATATCTCATTGAAAAAACAACTGATGTGGAAAACAGATCCAAAAGACACAATTTAAAAATTATTGGGCTACCTGAAAGTCATGATCAAGAAACAAGTATCAACTTCATTTTTAAAGAATTTCTACAGGACAATTGCCCTGATATCCTAGAACAAGAGGGCAAAATAGAAATTGATAGAATCCACCAATCTCCTCCTGAAAGAGATCCAAAAACAAATAAACCCTGTGGATATTACAACCAAGTTCCAGAGGTCTGAAGTCAAAGAGAAAATATTAGAAACAGCCAGAAGGAAATAATTCAAATATCGTGGAATCGGGATTACACAAGATTTAGCAGTATCCACATTAAGGGCTCATAGGGCTTGGAATATAATATTCCAAAAGGCAAAAGAGCTTGGAATGCAACCCAAGAATCAATCAAAATTGAACATCCTTTTCCAGGGAAAAGAGGGACATTCAATGAAACAGGAGAATTTCAAATGTTCCTCCTGAAATAGCCAGGGTTGAATAGAAAGTTTGAGTTTCAAGTACAGGACTCAGATGAAATATAGAGAGAGGTGGATGAGAAGGGTAACTTATTAGGGATTTAATGATGATGAATTACATGTATTCCTGCAAGGGAAGATGATATTGATAATACTCATATGAAGCTTCTCATTTGTTAGAGCAGTTAGAAGGAACATATGTAGACAAGGCAGAGGCTAGAGATGAATTTAAAGGTAATATATTATAAAAATGGAGTCAATGGGTGAAAGGGAAAAGTACTGGGAGAAAGAGAAATGAGAGGTAGAATAGGCTAATATATTTCATGTAAAAGAGTGAAGAAATAGCTTTTGCAATGATATGGAATGGAGGAAGGCAAGGGAATGGGGGGGGACCATTCTCATCAGAAATGGTTCAAAGTAGAATTAGCATACATACTCAATAGGGTATAGAAAACTAGAAGAAAAAGGAGAGAAAGGGGACAGGAGGAAGGGAGGGGGTATGTAGGTGATAGAGGAGAGGGTAGATCATGGGAAAGGATAAACAGATATAACACATTTTCTTTTTTTTACTTTTTGTAAGATGGTGGGATTGGGTGGCCTGTCTGGGAACAAGGGGCTAAGTGGTTTCTGGGTCTCTGGGGTGGGATGTAGTCTTGGGGTCTCCTGGCCCCAGGGTGGTGCTCTGTCCATTGTGCCACTTGGGTGCCCCACAGCACACTTTTGAAGAGGGATAGAGTGAAAGGAGAGAGAAATAATAAATGGTAGTGTGGAGGGAATTACAATCAACAACAGCAACTGTGTAAAAATATGGAAGCAACTTCTCTGATGGACTTATGATAAAGAATGTGATCCACCCTAGAGGCAGAGCTAATGGCATCAAAACATGGACTGAAGCACATTTTTTTCTCTTTCTTTCACTTTATTTCTAATGAGGTTTTTTTTTAATTTTTGTATGGGGAGGGGATTATTTTTACTCTTACAACAAAAATATGTTAATGTGTAAATAAATAAAAAAAGAATTTATAAAAAAATGGAGTGTCAGATCAGAGAGGAAAATAAGAATTCAAATTGCTGCATCAAATTTCACTGTGATATCATAATGTAATGTCTTATATGTAATTTTGAAATGGCATGCCAAAACAGAAAATGAGTTTACATATAAAAAAAGAAATAATAATCTATGATGACAGGTTAAATGGAGGAAATAAAGGAGAGGGAAGAGCCAAAGATGAGGTGGTGAGACTAATGAATCCTATGGTCCATTTTAGGTCTAAAAGTCCATGATTAGTTTTGCTGTTAGGCAAAGGGATGGGAATCCATACTTATAAATAACATAAATGCAATCAGCACTCAATTATCTGCCCTAATAGAAGGAAGTAGGGGGTGTGGAAAAACAGCAGCTGATGTTTTCCAGAAGTATATTTAGCTTTTTAATTATGTTTAGCCTAGGATAATATTAAAATTAGTTTCTATTCCCTAACCATATAGTAACTAACAAGAGTACCCTGGGGTTGGGGGTAGGGATGGGCTATAAAGAAATATGTTAGATTTAGGAAACAGCTAGCTCAGGATTAGAAATTAGCAAACTCAATCCCATAGAGTGAGAAATCCACATAAGAAAAATTTATCTACATAGAGATATACAAAAGGGGCAGGTAGGTGGCACAGTGGATAAAGAGTGGGCCCTGGAGTCAGGAGGACCTGAGTTCAACTCTAGCCTCAGACATTTAATAATTACCTAGTTGTGTGACCCTGTCCAAGCCACTTAACCCCATTGCCTTGCAAAAACTAAAAAAGAAGATGTAAAAATATGTTCCGTTCTTAATCAAGCCTTATGAATTCATGCTTGGTTACTGTATCTAGACTAATTTATTTTTTTATTTAATATTTATTCTCATTTTGTACAAATAATTTTTTTATTCATTAATAAAATATTATTGTTTAAGAGTAAATTAAATCAGGGTGGCTAGGTGGCGTAGTAGATAAAGCACCGGCCCTGGAGTCAGGAATACCTGGGTTCAAATCCGGTCTCAGACACTTAATAATTACCTAGCTGTGTGACCTTGGGCAAGCCACTTAACCCCATCTGCCTTGCAAAAAAACCTAAAAAAAAAAAGTTAAAAATTAAAGTTAAAGTAAAAAAGTAAAAAAGTAAAATAAAAAAAAATAATAGTAATAATTGTAGGTATGGCCAGGTGTCACAATGGACGGAGCACCAGCCCTGGAGCCATGAGCACCCGAGCACACATCCGGCCCCATATACCCAACAATCACCCAGCCATGTGACATGCAAGCCACCCCAACCCCACTGCCCTGCCAAAACCAAAAAAAGAAAAAAAAACCCAAAATAAAATAAAATAGTAATAATAGTAGGGGTGGCTGGGTGGAGGACTGAGCATTGGCCCTTAAGCCAGGAGCACCCAGGTCCAAATCCGGCCTCAGACACCTAACAATCACCCTGCTATGTGGCCCCAGGCAGGCCACCCAGCCCCATTTCCCATGCACCCCCTCAAAATAATAATGAGTTGTTGGTGTTGGAACAAAGACTCAAGCACATTTTTTTTGTGGGTGGATCACATTCTTTAGGATAAGTCCATCACAAAAGTTACTTCCATATTTTTCCACCATTGCCATTGCTGATTGCAACTCCCTCCTTTCGTATTTTTCCACTACCATGTACTATATTTTCTCTCTCCTTTCACTCTGACTCTGCTGTAGGGTAGCTGAGTGGCGCAGCAGACAGATCCCCAGCTCTGGGACCAAGAGGCTCTGAGCCCCCATACCACCCCTTAGGCCCAGCATCCATCTGGTTCTATGGTCCCAGACAGGCCTTCCAATCCCAGCCCCTTGCAAGAAGTAAAAAAGAAAATGTGTTATATCTGACCACTCTCCCCCCACCATGGTCCATCCTCTCCTCCATCACTCACATCCCCAGCCCTTCCCCCTGTTCCTCCCTCTCCTTCTTACTCCAGATGCCTATACCCCATTGAATATATATATATATATATATATATATATATATATATATATATATATATATATATACATACATATTTATTTATTTATTTGCTGTTTCCTCTCCTAACCACCTCTGATGAGAGTGAAGATTCCCTCATCCCCCCTTGCCTTCCCCCTTCCATATCATTGCAATAGCTCATTGTAATAAACAAAAAAATGAAAAATTAGAAGAAAATGTGAAACATCTCATTGCAAAAACAAATGATATGGAAAACAGATTTAGGAAAGATAATTTAAATATTATTGGAATACCGGAAAGTCATGATCAGGAAAAGAGCCTTGACGTCATTTTCAAAGAATTACTACAAGGAAATTGCCCTGATATTCTAGAACCAGTGGGAAAAATAGAAATGGAGAGAATCCACCGATCTCGCTGAGAAAGAGATCCAAAAACAACAACCCCCAGGAATATTATAGCCAAGTTCTAGAACTTCCAAGTCAAAGAGAAAATATTACAAGCAGCAAGAAGGACACAATTCAAATATTATGGAGCTGCAGTCAGGATCACACAAGACTTAGCAGCAACTACATTGGAAGCTTGTAGGGCTTGGAATATAATATACTGGAAGGCAAAAGAGCTTAGAATGCAGCCAAGAATGAACTACCCAGCAAGGTTGAATGTCCTCTTCCAGGGAAAAAGATGGACTTTCAATGAACCAGGGGAATTTCAAATGTTCCTGTTGGAATGGCCAGAGCTGAACAGAAGGTTTGATCTTCAGATACAGGACTCAGGTGAAGCATGGAGATTGGAGGAGAGGGGGAAAATATGAGGGACTTAATGATGACGAACTGCATGTATTCCTGCATAGAAAAATGACACTGATAATACTCATATGAACCTTCTCAGTTAATAGAGCAGGTAGAGGGAGCTTTTATAGTTGAAGCACAGGAGAAAGATGAATTTGAAGATAAAATATGGTGTAAAAATAGAGTCAATAGAAAAAAGGGAAATGTAATGGGAGAAAGAAAAAGGAGAGAGGGAATAAGCCAAGACATTTCATATAAACAGAATAATCTATTTAAACTATCAGATTACTTGTGGTACTACAGTTATATCTTAAAACTACTTAGAAAAATATCTAAATAAAGTTTCTTAACTGCCTGGTGTGTAAATAATTTCTGCTCATGTGTCTGTTATACTTGTGATTTCCTATTCTGCAACAGAAAGGAAGTATGGTTTAATAACTTGGAATTAGTGCTGGTCATTATATTTGATTTGTTTTCTGTTATACTTAGTATTGTATTGTATACATTTACATTGTTGTAGTCATTATGGATCTTTGAATGAAATTCCCTTATTGTTATTTAGTCATTTCAGTTGTGTGAAATTCTTAAAGACAATGAATTTATCATTTATTAGAGCAGTTAGAAGGAATATATTTAGACAAGGCGGAGGCTAGAGATGAATTTAAAGGTAATATATTGTAAAAACGGAGTCAATGGGTGAAAGGGAAATGTACTGGGAGAAAGAGAATAGGCTAATATATTTCATGTAAAAGAGTGAAGAAATAGCTTTTGCAATGATATGGAATGGAGGAAGGCAAGGCGAATGGGGGGGTCCATTCTCATCAGAAATGGCTCAAAGTAGAATTAGCATACATACTCAATAGGGTATAGAAAACTAGAAGAAAAAGGAAAGAAAGGGGACAGGAGGAAGGGAGGGGGTATGTAGGTGATAGAGGAGAGGGTAGATAATGGGGAAGGATAAACAGATATAACACATTTTCTTTTTTACTTTTTGTAAGATGGTGGGATTGGGTGGTCTGCCAGGTGAAGCATGGAGATTGGAGGAGAGGGGGGAAATATGAGGGACTTGATGATGAACTGCATGTATTCCTGCATAGAAAAATGACACTGATAATACTCATATGAACCTTTTCAGTTAATAGAGCAGGTAGAGGGAGAACACCAAATGAATGGTGTTTTCTTGGCAAAGAAATTGGAGTAGTTGGCCATTTCCTTCTCTGGCTCATTTTACAGATGAGAAAATGGAGGCAAACATAGTTAAGTGACTTGACCAGACTAACTAGTAAGTATCTGAGTCAGGATATGAACTTGGGTCTTTCTGACTCCAGGGTCAGCCCCCCCATCCACTGCACCACCTAGTAATCCTAAAGTTCTGTTATAAAGGACTTTCATTTGTTGAGATAATTACTACTTAAAGCCAGAAAAGAAAGACAATAGGTATAGGATGTCCCAGAGAGAATGGAAAGCATAAAATTAAGTGATGAGCAAAACTGGTCTGAATACATAAGCATTTATTTATGTGCTTTCATCTATGATACTGTGGAACTCCTGGGAGACTAAAGTAAGACCCTATTATTTGAATCATTTAAAATGGAGTTGAGACTAAGCACTGAAGAGATAAACCAGAGGAATCAGCCCTGCAATGTCAGCAAGTGACTGAGTTGACCTTTCCCATCTCTAATGGATCTAATTCGGTGAAACAAAGTAACAATTCCTGAATATTTATATATGCTGCTCTTTCAAGGAGGCTGTCTCATGTGAACTCATACAGTCTGGGATCCTCTAGGCAATTCAGTGTACCTTGACAGATTTCAATGTGATAGCACCAATAACTTCTATAGTTCCAATAAAGGAAGATGATAGTTGCTGTATGCTGTGAATAACTGCAAAACATTAAATGCTTTGTGTGAAGGCTTATGCTCAGCCTATAAGAATAAAATGGTTTGATATTTTTAATTGATTTCATGGGTAAAGTTGTATCCCATACTCCAAAGTCCAAATAACCATGTCAGTCAAAAATTCCAAACCAGTTTGTACATAAATGTACTAGCAAGAACTGATTTACACACTTAAATCACATAATACATTATGAGAATTTATGTCAGTAATATATCCAAACCTTCTTGAAAACAGACACTTCTATAAAATTGTGATTAGATTGAATATCATCAGGTTCCTAATCTTGATTTGCAACACCCTGAAGTCTCTCTTATTAAATTAAATCCAAATTCAATAAACATTTTATAGCACTTATCATTTATCACATTCTGTGCTAATTAATAAAAAGAAAGTTAGTACTGGCTCTAAAAGACATCACACTCTAAAGAAACATTTAAAAGGGGAGAAGGACATTGGCACCAGTGACTATCTTGTTCCATGGAGTTGAAACTAGGTAGACATTTCCTGCAATAATAGTAACAGCAACAGCAATAATACTGAACAAACTATTCTTCCATAAGTGAATGTCTTTGGCTTAAAGGGAGGTCGAAAAAAGATTTCTAGTCTCTTCTACCTCTCTCTACTTCAATGCCTTCCAAGAAGAGGAGCAAAATCAGACATCTGGCCAATCTATTCTCTTCAAAGGAAAGAGGTACTGGACAAGAATTATATCGATGTAATTACTTAAATATTATTAGTTTAGGGAATATAATTTTTGGAGTCAAGCTCACTTTTGATTTCTGTTTTATTAGTAAAGGAATTAGGAATCCAAGTTTTATTTTCAAGACTTGACACTCTTTCCATTTTATACCAGGCTTTACCATGAACACATACAATAGGGATCAGGAAACCTATTTATCCAATTTACCTCTACCAATTAGAGTTGTTTTGAAAACCAAATGAGATAATAATTATGAAAGTGAAAAAGTGTTTAACACAGTGCCTGACATTTTGTAGACAATTTATAAATATTAACTGTTATTTTTATACAGTATTAATTCAAAATGATATGATTAGCTAGATATGGTGACTCTTTTAGAATAAGATATTTGTTAATAAAGTTTGAAGGGCACTGACCTTTTGGGGGCTAATTTTTTTATACTGGGAAGTCAAAGAAATGATGATACTTAGCACCTTTGATTAATTCAGTCTCAGAAATAATAATTTTCCTACCTTTTAGGGGAAAAATAAATACCAAAAATAACTATACAAAACTCACATACCTCACTGTCCTAGCCTATATGATAGTGTTTGGTAAATATTTCTCCTGTAGTATTGTCCATTTCAATTTAATCTCTTCAAAGAACATATTTTTCAAAGAAGGATCTCATTTTTGTCTCTGTTTTTCCCAGGACTTAGCAGAGTGCTTGGTATATAATGGCTACTTAATAAATGTTTGATTGAGTTTGACTTTTCTCTCAGTATCATACTTTTGGTGAGAGAATGAATTTGGTTTTTTGGGAACCCTTGTTAAATAAGCCAATATGATAATAGATTAAAATTATAATGCCAAATATGTGACATGGATGGAATTTCAACTTAGTTCACAGATGTGAAAGGAAAGGCACTTGAAAATTCAAACTACAAAAAAATGAGCTCTCTTTTTGTACCACCATGTGTGTCTTGCTCCACTCCATTTTTGACTTTTTTGGGGGGAGGGGAGTTGAAAATCTATCAGTTAGCACAAGTGAAAAGCTTTTCCTTGCTTTTCCTTTAGGGTCAGCTGGTAATCAAATATTTGAGAGTACCTTCCTCAGAATTATTGACTGAAACTATGCATTTCCTACCTCACAATTCAAACCTTTTGGTTCTTTGCTGTATTAATGTTATTTGCTATAAAATACAAATTTTAGTTCCATTGATGAGACTCATTACTCTCTCATTTTCTCCTCATTCTTTGCTTCCATCTTTCATTCAGCCAAGGGGAAGAAGAGAATTAATGGAGGGTAACTCAATGTAATAGGTACAATTCTTGGAAAGAAATTTTTTTTTCCTTTCTGTGTACCACAGGAAAATCAACCATTATGTAACCATTACTCCACCTTAACTTCTCAGAGATGATAAACCCAACCCTCTTATAAATGACCCATTTATACATCCCCATTTCAGAAAAATAGAAGAACCTGTACCACTTAGTACAGATTTGTTTTGTGATATATTTCAGCACAGATGTGGTTAAAATACAGATTTCTGCTGATTTAAATGTCTCAGTGTTATTTGCTCTTGAGAAATGCTTCTCTAGTCCTCACAAGGGAGTACTCTGCTCTTCTAATATTATGCAAAAGAAAATCTCAGTCAGGATAGAAAAAATCCATTATTAATTAGACATAAATTATTTCTAATCTACACACAATACTTAATCCCTGGTTCACAGAAATGCAAATTGTGCTTCAGAAACAATATGTTAACAAGTCATTTTTTTTAATGCAATAGATAGGAATCCAAAATTCAGTGAAAAATGCAGAATAAAGCTTTCAAACGCATGCCAGGTAAATGCAAATTGAAGGTTACTCAGAAATGCAAGGAAATAGCAAAGTCAAAACTGGATGAGCAAAACATTTTGCACAGTGAAAGTGGTTTTTAGTCTATTAAGAGTGACCAATATGTGCATTTTCTGTCTATTATTTCTCTTTTAAATTCTCAGGAGGATCAAGAAGTGTTCTTCTTACATAATGAATATGGAAATATGTTTAACATAGTTATACATGTATAGCCTATATTAGATTGTCTTCTGTCAAGATAAGGGGGGAGGAAAGGGAGGAAGGGAGAAAAATGTGGAATTAAAAATCTTACAAAAAATGATTAGTGAAAACTACCTTTACCCGTAGTTAGAAAAATAAAGAAATTTATTAAAATTTTAAAAAGAAATGTTTTTGTTCAGCCATGTCCAACTCCTTTATGATCCCATTTGGATTTTTCTTGGCAATGATATGACAATGGTTCTACAGTTATTTTCAAAGAAGAGGAAATTGAGACAAACAGGGTTCAGTGACTTGCCCAGGGTCACACAGCTAATTAGTGTCTGAGACTAGATTTAAGCTTAGGTCTTCTTAACTCAAAGCCAACACTCTATTTGAAATGTCACAGCAATTATAACAACACTTAATCCCAAGTATTTATACTCATTTTACCTATACTTTTATGTTTACACAATATTTCCTCCTATAGAATGTAAGTACTATAATGAGACTTTAATTTATGCCATTCTTTGTATGCCCAGAATGCAGAAAAGTACCTGGCACATAGTAGGCATTTAAATACTTATGGATTGATTTATATTGCCCATAAGGTGGATGGATGTCCTATAGTTAATCAATTAATTGGTTCAGTATATTGAGTGATAGATGAAGACTCAAGACAATTTGAGATAAAATATCATTCAGACACCAATAAGTATGAGACCTTGGTGAAGTCACTTAACCAAGATTGGTTTCAATTTTCTAGTATGTAGATTAGGGATGATAACAGCATCTACTTCACAGTGTTGTTGTAAGGATAAAATTGAATACATCTGAAGTGTTTTGTAAACATTAATGTGCTACGTAAATTTTTAGATATTATTATGATTCACCAATAGTTGCTCTTCTGATTTCTCTTCCAGTTAATATTAGAGATAAGTATAATAGGACACTTAACTAAATAGCCAATGTGAGGAATGTAGGGTGTTGGTCTTCACAGGGTGTTGGGGGGAGCCCTTAGAGAATCCATTATAAAGGGGGAATGGTCCAGCCAATCACAAAACTGGGAGTTTTCCTAATCCCATTCCAGAGATGGCAAACCCAAGATCGGTTCTCAACTGGTCAAGAATGACCTGGAGATCTTGACCTAATGCAAATGAGTTTGCACAATTAGGTAACTGAATATTATCCCACACATCCCTGTGACAATTGGGGTTCATCAGCATATCATATGATGTGGGGGGGATCATATTAGAGACATATCATGGAATGGGTGGACCTCTTAGATTGTAACTCAAATTCTGAGAGCCTATGAAAATCTAAGAGAGAGGGGAAATAGTTTCTGAAGACTGTAAATTACCTGAGGTTCAAATACCCCCTTGTGCCTCACACCAGTTAAGGTAACCATATTCTGCAGGATTTGTGAATAAAAATCTAAAATTTTCTCTCACTCTAGCAGTTTTTTCTTCATTCATTTATAACAGCCAATCAAAAGTTTTAATGAATCATGAACACCTTCCTTCTCACATATGTTAAAAGAAATCTTGATTTGAACCTCACCTTGGTCAATAAGACAAACTAGGGAAAATAAGAAAAAAAAGTTAAGTAACATTTATTATTTTAATATATATATAAGAATATAATTATTGTCATTATTGACATATAATATTTTGTTATATAAATATATAATTATTAACATTAAAATACCTTATTCAGGCAGAAAGTGAGCTATTTTTTATAGAAAAAAGTAAATAACTTCCATAAAAGGGCAAAAGTGTTTTTATTGGTATACATGTAATAGAAAGATGGGATTAATGCCACCTCAGCTCCTCTCTCATGACAAGTATCATAAGAAAGATGAGATTAGTATGCATGATAAGAGTCCAGGAACTCAAAATCTAAACAAGTTATACCATGGAACTACTCAGTCTGATTCAGCACCAGCAGCTGACTTGGCATAAATAAAGCAGAGATCCATCTGAAAACAATCAAATGAGGTCATTTGGTAATATCCCTAGTTCCTAAGGACTCCATGAGTTTGGGCTTAAAAATAATAATTAATTAAGTATGTGGTAACCTTCAGAGTTTGTCCTAATAAGGGACAAGTATTAAGGGGACAAGCATTAAACTCCTAGATTTGACCTCAAAAAAGAGCAAAACAGAATTAGGTTAACATACACTCATTATAAAGGTATGTGTGTGGGGAGCTGTCTAGAGAACCAGATCCCCAAAATGGAGGCTTAGAAAAGGAGTTTTAATTTTTTATTTATTTATTTAAATTAATTTATTTATTTTTCCGACTACATACAAAGATAATTTTCAGCAATAATTTTTTGGAAAGATTTTGACTTACCACAGTTTTTTCCTTCCCTCCCTTCTCCCCCCTTCCCCTGAAAGAGAGCAATCTAATTTAAGTTATATATGTATTGCAGTGTTAAACATATTTACATGTAAATGATGTTGTGAAAGAAAAATTAGATCAAAAAGAAAAAATGAGAGGAAAAATATCATATTTAAAACAAATTTTTAATATTGAAAATGGTAAGCTTTGTCCTATATTCAGAATCCCTGGTTCCTTCTCTGGGTGTGGATGGCATTTTATACTATAAATCCTTTAGATTTGTCTTTGTTATACTGCTGAGAGGAGCAAGTACATTATAGTTGAGTTTCACAGTTTTGTTGTTATTGTACACAGTGTTCTTCTAGTTCTGCTCACTTTTCTCACCATCAGTTCATGCAAATCTTTCCAGACTTTTCTTAAATTTCACCCCTCATTTCTTCTTTTTTTAAGTGGGTTTTTTTTTTTGGCAAGGCAAATGGGGTTAAGTGGCTTGACTAAGGCCACACAGCTAGGTAATTATTAAGTGTCTGAAGCCCAGGTACTCCTGACTCCAGGGCCGGTGCTCTATCCACTGTGCCACCTAGCTGCCCCCCCCCCCCCCCCACCTCATGATTTCTTATAGAACAGTAGTGTTCCATCACATATATTTACCACAATTTGTTTAGGCATTCCCCAACTGATGGTCATCCCCTCAATTTCTAATTTTTTGTCACTATGAAAAGAGCTGCTAAAAATATTTTTGAACATGTGGGTTTGTTTATTTTACCCTTTCTTGTATTCTCTTTAGGATACATAACTAGTAGTGCTGATGCTGAATCAAAGGATATGTACAACTTCATTGCCGAAAGTGGTTTTTTAATACAATTTAACTATCAGAAGTCAGGACATGAAAATCTACTTCTACCTTGTCCATACAGAAGGAGAGCAGTCCCCAACTCAGGATGGGGCAGAGCAGCTGGATATCAGACATTCCAAAAAATGCCTTATCAGGAATACCATTAAAAGAAATGCCTTATCAGTTATTCTAAAGACCTGCAAAGAACAAAATGAACTTTCCCCATCCAATGCAGACTCAAGAAAATTTGACTTCTGGGGCAACTAAGTAGTATGGTGGAGTGCCAGTCCTGGAATCAAGAGGACCTGAGTTCAAATCCAGTCTCGGACACTTGATACTTGCTAGCTATGTGACCACAATCACTTAAGTACAATTGTTCCCCCCCCAAAAAACCCAGAATATTTGAGTTTGTATCTGACTTTAGATACCCAATAACTGTTTATTGGGGTAAAATTCAGATTTAGTTTATAAAACTTCAAAGCTGCAGAAGTTACACTTTTGTTCAGTTGCTTTGTCAGGTCTGACCCTATTTGGTTTTTTTTGGCAAAGTTACTGGAGTATTTTGCCATTTCCTTCTCTACTTCTTTTTATAGAGGAGGAAATTGAAGGCAAACAGCAGCATCACACTGCTAGAAAGTATGTGAGATCAGATTTGAACTTGGAAAGATCAATCTTCCTGACTCCAGGTTCAGGACTCAATCCACTGCACCACCTAGCTGCCCTAGTGGAAATAAAAGAAAGAAAATAAAAACATTCTATGAAAGTAGTTTTCCATTTTATTTTATTTTTTTATTAAAGATATTATTTGAGTTTTACAATTTTCTCCCAATCTTGCTTCCCTCCCCCACCCCCACCCCACAGATAGCACTCCGTCAGTCTTTACTTTGTTTCCATGTTGTACCTTGATCCAAATTGGGTGTGATGAGAGAGAAATCATATCCTTAAAGAGAACAGAATTCTCAGAGGTAACCAGATCAGACAATAAGATAGCTGGGTTTTTTTTTTTCCAAATTAAAGGGGATAGTCCTTGTACTTTGTTCAAACTCCACAGCTCCTTATCTGGATACAGATGGTACTCTCCTTTGCAGACAGCCCAAAATTGTTCCCAATTGTTGCACTCATGGAATGAGCAAGGCCTTCAAGGTTGAACATCACATCCCATATTTGGGAGTCTATTTGCCAAGACAGACTCAGAATCTTTTTGAAAACAATTATAAAACACTTCTCACACAAATGAAATCAGATTTAAATAACTGGGCAAATATCAACTGCTCATGGATAGGGAGAGCTAATATAATAAAAATGACAATTCTACCAAAACTAAACTATCTGTTTAGTGCCCTACCAATCAAAATTCCAAAAAAAATTACTTTAATAAGTTAGAAAAAATTTTAAGTAAATTCATATGGAGAAATAAAAAGTCAAGAATTGCCAGGAGCTTAATGAAAAAAATGCAAACGAAGGTGGCTTAGCACTACCAGATCTAAAATTATATTATAAAGCATCAGTCATCAAAACTGTTTGGTATTGGCTAAGAAATAGAGTGGTGGACCAGTGGAATAGACTAGGTGTTAAAAGCAGGAGAGGAGTATAGTAATCTGCTGTTTGATAAACCCAAAGAGTCCAGCCACTGGGATAAAAACTCCCTCTTTGATAAAAACTGCTGGGATAATTGGAAGTTAGTATGCAGGAAACTTAGATTAGACCAACACCTCACACCCTTTACCAAGATAAGATCCAAATGGTTACAGGACATAGACATAAAAAACAATAC
This sequence comes from Macrotis lagotis, assembly GCF_037893015.1. Taxonomy (NCBI): domain Eukaryota; kingdom Metazoa; phylum Chordata; class Mammalia; order Peramelemorphia; family Peramelidae; genus Macrotis; species Macrotis lagotis. The sequence continues at coordinate 112,236,948 of NC_133666.1, read as the reverse complement.
TATAAGCAAATTAGAAGATCAAGGACTAGTCTACCTGTCAGATCTATGGAAAGGGGAACAGTTTATGACTAAGGAAGAGTTGTAGAACATCACTAAAGACCAATTAGATGATTTCGATTACATTAAATTAAAAAGCTTTTGCACAGATAAAACCAATGTAATCAAGATCAAAAGAAAAGTAATAAATTGGGAAACAATCTCTACAACTAATGATTCTGACAAAGGACTCATTTCTAAAATATACAGAGAACTGAGTCATATTTTTAAAACGGAGAGCCATTCCCCAATTGACAAATGGCCAAGGGATATGCAAAGGCAATTTACAGATGAGGAGATTGGAGCAATCCATAGCCATATGAAAAAATGCTCTAAATCATTAATTATTAGAGAAATGCAAATTAAAGCTTCTCTGAGGTACCACCTCACACCTCTCAGATTGACAAGTATGACCAGGAAGGATAATGATCATTGTTGGAAGGGATGTGAGATATCTGGGACACTATTGCACTGTTGGTGGAGCTGTGAACTCATCCAACCCTTCTGGAGAGCTATTTGGAACTATGCCCAAAGGGCAACAGAGATGTGCATACCCCTTGACTCAGCAGTACCACTGCGGGGTCTATACCCTGAGGAGATGAGGAAGAAGGGTGGGAACATTGCTTGTAAGGGAATATTTGTAGCAGCCCCTGTTTGTGGTGGCAAAGAATTGGAAATCCAGTAAATGTCCTTCAATTGGGGAATGGCTTAGCAAACTTGTATATGTATGTCATGGAACAGTATTGTTCTATTAGAAACCAGGAGGGATGGGATTTCAGGGAAACCTGGAGGGATTTGCATGAACTGATGCTGAGTGAGATGAGCAGAACCAGAAAAACACTGTACACCCTAACAGCAACATGGGAGTTTTCCATTTTATTTTAAGGGTCTCCAGAGAAAGATTCTTATTAGCATATAGTAGTATTTCAAGGCCCTTTTGGCATAATATTTATGCATATTCATATTTATAAGTCTATTCTCTTATAAAGCCATTTGTTTTGTTCTATAGCTCAAGAGGAACAATTCATTTGGGTTAAAACTTTTGTAATTAAGATTTTGTTTATTTAAAGAGTGAAGTAGAGAACTAAGATAATTCACAAGATAAAGCAAAAAATGACCATTTGTTCATGTTACCTGAAAGTTGTCCTACTTTTTGCAACATGTATAGAAATTACCCTAAAACTATGATCAGTGGTAGTCAATAAACTTGTCTAGATGAGAACGTTAATCAAAACATTTCCTTAAAAATGCAAAGCTGTTCTAGTATTTGAATAAAAAATCTGACTTTACAAATGTTGTTAAAAGGAAATCTTAAGCAAGTCAAAACACAATAAACCCATTAACCCCATTAAAGATTTTCATCACTCTTCTCCATCCATATTAAGAATTCTAATTCTAATTCAGAGGAGTTGAAAAGAAACTATGGAAATCCTTTTTACCCAAATATATCAATAAATTCTGATATATTTTCATGTGCACTTTCAAGGGTATCCTGTAATTTAACATATTCCTTTTATCTAAGTCCTTTTTAGAAATGATCAAAAAATCAATTTTGTTAACACATACACTGTTGATTTTTTCAAAGTTAAAGATGATAACCTTCTCATAAAATCATTAGAAACATTTATAATTTAAAAGTATTTTAGCTAGAACAATTTTATGTCTAGCTGTGCAAAAAGGTAATAGAAGCACAGCTTCATCAATTTGGGAATAATATTACATATAACAAATAGGACTATCCTTAAAAGTCAGATTACTGGCTATCTTTCCTTCAAGCAGCTCCTGTATTTCCCCATGCATCCTTTTTCCAAAAAATTGGGATCAAAAAACTAGGAGAGTCTTGTGAAGTAGTTGTAGATTTTTTTACTTGCATTTCCCACTTTTTTTCCCACTTGTTGTGTTTGTACTCATTGTTTCACATTTGTTACTGTTATATTAGGTTACTTTTTGCCACTTTCTGCCCATAAATGGCTCAGAAAAGATTCTCATACTGTGCTGAATTCAAGTTCAAAGTGATCCAGTTTGCAAAAGCAAATGGAAACCATTTGGTCCTCCTCTAATTGAGAAAACAGTCTGAGCCTGGCTACAGAAATAAGAAACCCTACTGAAAACCACATGAAGAGGCTCAAAGGACCTATTATAGTAGAGGGAAAGTAGAGAGAGTAAACACTGAGTAAATGTTACTCTCAACAGATTCAATTCAGAAAGGGAATGATATAAATTCCCAATTGAATTTAGCAATTTATCTTACCCCACGGGGAAATAGAAGGGAACAATGGAAAGGATAGTGTGAGACAGAGATCAGTTAAAAACAAAACATTGGTGAAGTAGGATAAGGGAAAAGAAGAAAGAAAAATACAAAGAAGGGGAAGATAGGATAGAAGGAAA